>NW_015622546.1:2765122-2775873 GCF_000835495.1 Cladophialophora immunda
TCTTATTAACCTTTGTGGAATATCGCTATTTGGGCGTACGGCCTAATTAGGCCTAGCGCTTTATCACGTGACTAGTGGATACTACTAGTCTATACTAGTACTAGATCACGTGGTATAAGTGGCGATACTAGGTGGTGTGATCGCTTATTAATAGCGATTCAAGGGATTTCTTTTATCTTCTATTATTACCACCTATTATCTATATAAGGACGCTTCTACCTCCTAGATAGTTATCTCAACTTAAGTCTTTTAGTATCTAGTAAATGACCTCCTCCGACCGTACACTCAGACCTTCTAACAACCTTAATCCTTACTTCTTCCGATATTAGTTTCTTAAATTTTAGTGTCTTAAATATGTTTAGATAGTATCTATAGGTTACGTAAAATAATGATATTCCTATTACGGCAGTACTATTATTAAATGCTATTTATGCCGTTAGTAGTAGTTATACCTAATTATCTTACTAATAGTTAACGTAGTATCGTAAATATTATTCTAGTATTTAGTTTATTCTTTCCATTTAACTATCTATCTATAGGTAGTATACCGTTAATAACTTTATGTCTATCCCTAATAGGTCTATTAAGGATTACTAAAATTATAATGTAAACAGCTTATCTCTATCTAAGATTATTTCATTTAGTATCCCGTATTATAATATAACTATTCTAACGAATAAGTAGGCTAAATCTCTTACTATTACCTTTTCAGTAAATAGTAGTATATATACGTATTTCGTTAGTCTTTTAATAACCACTATAATACTATTATACTCTTTTCTCGTAAGGAGTTCTCGAGATATTAGTAGTTTTATAATAAAGTTAATTATAATAGAGTCCTATAGTCTATTTAGTATTTATAGTACTATAAGTAATCTATATAGTTTATATCGTTCTTTCTTTATTTTCTTATAGGTATCGTATTTTCCGATGTATTCTTCGATATCTTTTCTGAGTCCTTTCTATATAAAGTCTCTTATAATTAACTTAATTATTTTTATAATTCTAGGATACTCTATAAGTTAGCTATCGTATCTCTCTTTTATAATATCCCGTTTTTATTCTTTAGTTAGCTTAATATCCATAATTACTAAATTATAGTTATATCCTCTATATTATAGTATCTATTCGTTAGTCTTAAGTAATATATTAGGTTTAGGTCCTACTACCTCTATATAATCTAGTCTTCTACTTAATATATCTACCTAACCATTTTCGGTTCCTTTAATATAGTAGATTCTAAAGTCGTATCTTACTAAAGTTTCTACCTATCTCACTTATTATCTATTTAAGTCCTTTATCGTTATCTAGTAAGTGAGATTTTTATAGTTAGTGAATATCTATACTAGATACTTTACTCCTTCTAGATATACTCTTCATTATCGTAGTGCTTCTATAATAGTAAGTAGTTCCTTATTATAGATATTATAGTTTAATTCTAGTTAAGTTATTCATCTTAAGTAGTAAGCTATAGGTCGTAATTAGCCATTCTTATCTTTCTATATAAGATATACCCCTATTACCTCGTCTAACGCATCAGTTTTGAGTATTAACTCCTTTTCTAGGTCAAATAATATAAGGATAGGTATAGAGGTTATCTATCCCTTTAGTCCCTTAAAGGCGTAGTTACATTTATTATCCCAGTTAAAGATATAGTCTTTCTTTATTAAATTTATTAGGGATACCGCGATTCTTAGAAATCCTTAGATAAACCTCCTATAGTAGTTAATAAGACCTAAGAACTATTATACTTCTTTTACACTCATTAGTATAGGCTAGTCGTTAATAGCCTAAACTTTATTAGGGTTTAGCGCTAGTCCTTATAATAATATAATATAGTCTAGGAATACTATTGTATATATATAGAATTCGTATTTACTCAATTTAATCAATAGATCCTTTTCTTTTAGTACTTATAGGACTTTCCGTACGTATTAGATATACTTATCGTATATTTTGGAAAATATAAGGATATTATCTAAGTAGGCGACGATAAACTTATCTAAGTATTCTCTTAGAGTGTCGTTAATAAGTTCTTAGAAGGTAGTTAGTACGTTAGTTAGTCCGAAGGGTATTACCTGATACTTATATAGGCCCTATCTAGTCCTAAACGCTATCTTCCACTCTTCTCCTTCCTTTATCCTTACCCTATAGTAGGCGTCCCTAACGTTAATTACTGAGAATTATTTAGCTTCTAAGAGTTAGTCCTATAATTTATTAATTCTTAGTATTAGATATCGATTTTTCTTTATTATCGCGTTAAGGCGTCTATAGTTAATACATAGTCTTAATCCCCCGTCCTTTTTTAGTATAAAGAGTACTATATAAGCCACTTTTAACTTTAAAGGTCTAATAAACTCTTTTATAAGGTATTTATTAATATACTCTTTAAGGAAGTCTTCTTCTTTTTTAGACATTAGAATTAGTTATACGTAGTATTCTAGATCCTTTTCTTCTTCTAAGAGTATCTTATAATCCTATAATTTATATTCTAATAAGACCGCGTTACCTTCTCTTTCTTTAGCGAGGTCTTTAAAGTCTTTATATTCTAATAGTATTTCCCTAATATTAAAGCTAGTTAGTATATATTCTATTAGTCACACTAAAATCGTTCTTTTTAGAGCCTTTAAGGATAATTAGTCCTCCCTTTATGCGGTACTACATTTCGTAAATATTACTATCCTCGTTTACTAATTAATAGTTAGGTTATATTTTTGAAGCTAGTCTATTCCTAAAACTACGTCGTATCCTAGGATATCTATTACATCTAGGTTTATTATTTCCTCGTATTTCGTAATTATTAACGGAACGTTTTTCATTTCTATTATTATCTATCTTAATAGTTATCTATCTACTATCTTTAAGGGGTATAGAAGTCTTTTCTTCGCTTCGTATTCATATAGTTTCCTAGCTATAGTCGTATTTACATAGCTTTAGTTAGCTCCTAAGTTAATTATAATAGTAATCTAAATATTCGCTAATTCTACCGTAAGGGCTACGTAACGATTATCTAATATAGTTATTTCTCTTAACTCCTAAGGCTTTCTAACCCTTAGGTTATTATTATAACTTCTCTATCTTATCGAGTTATCACTTATAAGTTTTTTAGCTAGTATATATATCGCTCTCCGTCCTATTAGTACTTAATATTAAAATATTCTTCTAATATTTCAAATACCTCGGGATATATTAGGACATTTTCAACGTTAGGGTTAATATTATAGATATATTAGTATTTTATCTTTATATTACATTTCTCTTTATTTAGATAGTAGAAATCATCCACTATAAAATCCCTATCTACTCTATCGTCAACTATCTCTTTAATAATAAATAGCCTATATAGATCTCCTCCGCCGTCGTTACTATTAGTGAATATTATGTTTAGTATACCTTCTTAGTAATGTAGGTGTAACTCTCTTCTCTATTAGTATTCTTATTTATCGCATATTTAGCCTACCTCTATAAGGTTAGTATAGACTCCTCTAGATATTAGTATATAGAGCCGTCTTAGATTGACGTTCTAGTAATATAAATAATCTCCGTATTACTATTAGTAGTCTTTATCTTCGTATGAAAGTCTTTTATAGTAATAGTCCGGATCTTCGCGTTTATCAATTACCTTTCTATTCCTTAGGGGTCCTAATATCAATAGAATTAGCTTAAGAATGACTCCTTTTTCTCGCTATACTTCTTTAAGTTCGTTTCTTTTAGTAATAATTCTCTTTATAGTCCCTTCTAGAAGTCTTATTTTAACTATTACTAGTTCTATCGGTTAATAGATATATATATCTTCTTTATGTTCGCACTCTTAGTCCTAGCACTATTTTATATTGATTTTCTTAAGTAGTAACTATAGTAATCTAAAAGGATCGTAAACTATATATTAGTGTAGTATATTAAGGCGACACTTAGTCTCGTAGTCGTCTACTTTCCAGAAGTTAGTGGCGATCTCGATATTATACTCATCACTTTCCAGTACTATATACTATTGGTATATAGTATCCTCCCCTAGCATAAGGTTCTCGTTTAGTTCTTAGATAATAACGTTATTATTTACGTAATCGTTATAAAGTATATATATTAGTTAGTAATCTATAAGTGGGTCGATATCGTCGTATAATTCTCCTATATTAGTCTACGCTTCCCTAATATACGTGACTACCTAGTAGTCCTAGCATCTTTCGTAGGTGTGGACTAGTTACACTATTCTAGTGCCTTCTAGTGCCATTATTATATTAAGGCTTTATTCTTATGGCAGTACGATTAGTATTGTAAATGCTTCATCACCTTTTCCCACATATAAATACATCCCTAGAACGGTATATCCCGCCTCTATAGTCTAGTAGATTTCTATTATAATTAAAACTAGTTCGTCAGCTAATTACCCTAGATCAAATATAGGGTGGAGATACTCTATTTCTATTCTATAATTATCTTTATACTAGTATTTTAATAATCTCTAGTAAGGTGTAATTATTATCATTTCCTTATTATTATATTTAATCACGATAAATATAGTAGATTCTTCTATTTCTAGTGTACGCATTATCTAGAATCCCTATTCGTTACTAATATCCTTATAGTTAGCCCTAAATACTTCCTAGCGCTTTAGCTTATTAGCTCGTCTTATTACTCTTCTTTATCGTTTTAGAAACTATTCACTCCTAACCTTTTCCGAGTAGTAAGTTATATATCTATTGTCGTAGTACGCTATCTATAATAAGAGCTAATACTATAATTCTTCTTATTATTCCCGTTCCTCTAAGGTAGCTTCCTCCTTAGGCTTTATATCTAGTTTAGATCCACCTATCTCTTTTTAAGATTCTATACCTAGGTAGTCCTCCTATACTATATTACTCTGACTATTAGCTACTATCTAAGCTCCCTATGAAGTATCGGCCTTTATTTCTTCATAACTAGCTATACTATCGTCTATTATATATAGCGTTAGACCGTTCTTATAATCTTTCGTATAGTATCCGGATTTTCCGTATCTATAGTATAGATTGTTTTTCTTGCGTTTCTCTCGCTTCGACTATAGTAATCCACGAGACCTATCGTTCCTAACCTTAGGTTATCCTCCTTACGCTTTCTAGTGAGTAGTACTACTACGTTAGATCATATCTAAGTCCATTAGTTCTCCGTAGTATTGTTTATTCTTATAAGTCGTACCCCCTATAAAAGTCCCTTTTCTTTCTATCTAGCGTTTATATAACTAGTTATCGGTCTCAATAGAGAGTTTAACGAGCGATTTATACTTATTAGAACGATCTATCCCTATCCTATCTTTAACTAAATCCTTTAGCCCCTAATAATAGGCTAAGGTAAAAGCTTTATCTTCCTAATCTAGTTTCGAAGTATAGCGTTAGAATATAGTATAATATCGTATAGCGGATCCTATCTACTTAAGTTAATAGATCCTCTAGGCTACTAACTATTCGTCTCCTAGTATCCTAAAGATCTACTTAATTCTTTCTTTAAAAACTAAGAAGTTTCTAAAGATTTCATTTATCTCTAGGCTTCGCTACGCTAGTATAGAGCTAAGGTAATCCCCTATAATAGATTTAAACTACTTAAACGCTAACCTACGGAGCTAAAGTCCTATAAATAAAACCTTCTCAGCGTAGGTAGAGTATTTAGTACGTTATAAGGTAAACACTACCTTTAACTATATAAGATATATACTAAGTTTACTTCTATCTCTATAATACTATTTAACCTTAAGGTCGTCCTTCATTTTTCCAGCCTCTATATTATTAATAGTTAAAGTAGTAATACTTATAGTAGAGGTATTAGGTTATTAAGTGAGTTTAGGCTTAGGTAACTTAGGGTTAGAGCTATTAGATATTATTATTAAGTCCACTACTATCTAAGTAAGTAGTTAATGTATTACGAGCTACTATATAATATGTAAGGTATCTATAGGTAAACCCGCGGTAGTTTACTTAGTGATATAGTAGGGAGGGACGCTATAGCTAAGACTGGAAACTAAGTATATAGTATGTAGACCTATACGTATAGTAGAAGATTGTAAGGAACTCGATTCTATATAACTATTATTAACTACGAGGAGAACTATATAGCTAAGTACGGCTATATACTACCTAGGATATATATTTAATATATTACTCTATTAGATATATTAAATATATTAATATATTTCTAAGCCTATCTAGGTATGTTACTCTGTTACTCCGCTAGGTTATGCTAATATGTTTACTAAGATACTAGCGTCTGATATGTTCTCCTTAGTCGACCTTCCTCCTTGTCTTTCCCCTTGGCCTCCCATATGGTCGGTTCGTAACAGTTAGAACCGTATAGGCAGTCAAACCAACAACAAATCGCGCTAACTAATCTCAGGCGATTCTATTACGGATCGGCCCATTAATCTCTCTATCATTAGATAGACTAATACTAGGGGGTGTATGGCTATGCCTAGATCCTCGAATTAACCTCTAGTAGAGCGCTAATCGAACGCTAATCGGCCATAATCGGAACATTCCTACTAATCCTCGATTATAGCCCCTACCTAGCCTATCCCACTGCGAATTCGTAAGCAAATTAAAGTAGAAAAGGTAGAACAATAGGTAACATAGGGGGATCTAATAATCGGAAGAATCGCTTAATCCTTTAGGGTAAGTCTAACTACGCGGTATAGTTACTAGCCTATGAAATAGAACTCCGCGCCTAGGAGTACTATACTACGATCTCGCGACCGGTAGTTATAAATCTAGAGACACTAGATACTAAAGTAAAAGTAAAAGTAACGTTGGATTTCCTAGCGCGTAAGTAACTATAACCTAAAAAGAGTTTTAATATCCCTACGCTTAACGCGAACTATAATTAATAACTTAGTTAGGAGATTAAGAAATTTAAGAAATGGAAGATAGTGAACTTAAAGGTATAAGGGGTGATCTATAATCTCTATACTAATTACGTTAAACTACTTATTATACATAAGAAGACCGTAAAGGATATTCTTATAAAGCTAAAATAGGCTTACGAATAGTAAGGCCTTACGGTAGTCTATCGATAGACGATACTAGTTAATAGTTACCTATCTAAATAGTTCGTAACACTAGAAGAATACGTTAATAAACTACGCGCTAATCGATTAGGTTTTAAGATACTTAGACATAATTTCAATAACGATTTCTAGATATCTATCTTTCTTAATGTTAGAAGGTCTGAGTGTATGGTCGGAGGGGGTCATTTTGCTAGATACTAAAAGACTTGAGTTGAGATAACTATCTAGAAGGTAGAAGCGTCCTTATATAGATAATAGGTGGCGATGATAGAAGATAAAAGAAATCCCTTAAATCGCTATTAATAAGCGATCACACCACCTAGTAACGCCACCTAGTATCGCCACTTGTACCACGTGATCTAGTACTAGTATAGACTAGTAGTATCCACTAGTCACGTGATAAAGCGCTAGGCCTAATTAGGCCGTACGCCTAAATAGCGATATTCCACACTTAATAAATTAGGCGAAGATTATAAACTAATAGTCTTATAGATCCTTAATATAGATAAGGGTAAGATAGTCTTCGATAAAGCGGTATAGAAGATCTTTCAGTATAATTTACGTAAGATAGCGTAATTAATAGGCAATAATTAGGCTAATTAGGCTAATACTTTTAAGGCTTAGAGCTAGTTAAATAGTAATAATAATAAACGCGGTAATAAGGCTAACGGCAATACTAATAATAGTTAAAATAAGAATAAGGACTCAGAGAAATAGGTCTATCGAATACATAAGATAAACGACTATAAATAGAAGAATTATAGATCGAATCCTAATCGTATTAATAACGACTAACTAAGTAAGGATAAGAGTAAGGAAAAGGTAACTATTAACGCTTCGATTACCGACTAGATTACTCCTAAGATACTTAGGTTCCTTAAGAAGAATACGAATTCTAGAGATTCTAGCGAAGATAGGGGGGTATCGGCTAATCGAGCCTATTTCTATTTAATCGCCACGTCTAAGATCGCTATTTATAGTGCTAAGGAAAAGGGCTTCCTAATCGATAGTAGAGCCTCCCACTACATAACCTATTCCAGGACGAATTTCATCAACTTTCGTAAAGGATCGATAACTACTAGGTTAGTAGATCACAGCGAGATTAAGGCTAAGGGCTATAGCGACGTAATTATCGATTGTAACCTCGATAGCGTTACAGTACCTATTCGATTCGATAACGTCTAGTACTTCCCTAATCTAGGTATTAATCTCTTAAGTATCTACGCGCTTAAGGAATAGGAAATAGTCGCTATTCTTAAACGCGTTCCTAGCCTTACTAATATAGGTCTCTATAAGAGCAATAAGTGTGATGGGTTGAACCCAGGAGAAGGCTTGGTTCTGGCGAACCAGCGCTAAGACTAACGCCAGGAAATACTACCTCCTAATTAGTTAAGATTTACCTATATAATATATAGGCGAAATGCTACCTCCTAATTAGTCAAGACGCATACGGTATAAGGGATATAAAGTCCTAATAGCTAAGATATCGTACGTAAGGGAAGGTAAGGAGTTAGAATAAGTACGTAAGGGAAGGTAAGGAGCTAGAATAAGTACGTAAGGAAAGGAGTAAGGAGGTGAGGATAATAGTTACCTCCTTATGGCGCGTTAGAGGATATAAGGAGAAAGGAAGGATAGCCATTCCTTCCTTCTCTCTCCTCAGATTTATCCTCCTTATTACTAGGTTAGCTAGCTAGTTATAGAACTCTTTCTAAACCCTCACATAGAATAAGTACGTAAGGAAGGAGTAAGGAGGTAAGGACACTAGTTACCTCCTTACGGCGCATTAAAGGATATAAGGAGAAAGGAAGGACAGCCATTCCTTCCTTCTCTCTCCTCAGATTTGTCCTCCTTATTACTAGGTTAGCTAGCTAGTTATAGAACTCTTTCCAAACCCTCACAGTAATAATCACTTTAAAGACTAGATAGTAGACTTATGTTACAAGCTACTATATGACACGTGAGGTGTCCATAGGCAAACCCGCGATAGTTTACTTAGTGATATAGTAGGGAGGGACGCTATAGCTAAGACTGGAAACTAAGTGTATAGTATGCAGACCTATACGTATAGTAGATGATCGTGAGGAACTCGATTTTCTATAACTATTATTGACTACGAGGAGAACTATATAGCTAAGTATAACTATATACTACTTAGGATATATATTTAATATATTACTCTATTAGATATATTAAACATATCAATATATTTCTGAGCCTATCTGGGTATGTTACTCTATTACTCCACTAGATTATGCTAATATATTTACTAAGATACTAGTATCTAACACGTTCTCCTTAGTCGACCTTCCTCCTTATCTTTCCCCTTAGCCTCCTATATAGTCGGTTCGTAATACCTTCCCCTCCTCTAATGTATACGTTACTCTTAACGTACTTAAGGTAAGCGTATCCCTTCCCTTCTACCTTTTACTTCTTCCTTATGGCTAATTATACTAAAGGTTCTAAAACCCCCTTAATCCTAATAATATTATAACTTAGATAACGCCATTATGAAGCTTAGCTCCCGCACTCCTAATCCCTACCTAGAGTATACTAAATCGTACTCTATCTATATTATTCGTCGTAGTTATTCGAAGTGCGGTCCCTATACTAAAAAGAATATAATCTATTATAGTCACTTTTCCAAAGCTAAGTTTAATTAACTCGAAAATAAGAAGTAGGAGTTGATTTAGTAAGGTTAGGAGGCCTAAAATTTAATATTAACCTTAGCTAAGTAATTATTAGAAACTTAGTAGCGTATCGCTAATGTAAATAAAAGAGTAGATATCCTAACGAAGTATTAGGAGGATATAGTAGATTATAAGGTAGCTACCTTAGGTTTACTTAATGATAGTGATAGTGCGGATATAGTAGTAATAGACGCGGATCCCTTTATCTAGGATAATCTAGCTTTTAACGCGGTTATCTTTTCTAATCTATCCCTCCCTTTTCCTAAGTTTAGGGATACGGAATAGCCTTCTAAGTTATCTAGTTAATAATTCTTTAGTACTATTATTCTTTATCCCGGTTCCTAAGCTTAATTCTAGATAATCTAATATAGTGCTAGTAGTATTCGATAATAAGTGTCTTAGGTACGTTTTCCCTTAGTTCCTAGGTATTAGGTTCTATTATTAACTAATATACTAGATATTACGTCAGTACTAAGAACCCTTAATAGACTAATATCTTTTCTAGCTTTATTTCTTATATCCCGTAGAGTCCTACGTTAGTTATTCCTCGCTAGCGTTTAGTATTAGTCTTATTTTCTAGTTCTAGTTCTTTTAGAATAATAGGTTACGTACCTATCCTTTAATAGTATTCCTTCTTTATTCTGGATAGTAAATTATCGCTATATTCCTAAGTGTTCTCTAAATTATCATATTCTAACTACTTAACTAGATATATGTCGACATACTTGATAGCTTCCGATCTAGGGCTGAAGTTAACTAACCTCTTAATCTCATACTTTAGTTCTCCTATTTCTTTATTAATCTCCACTAGTCCTAGCTTCGCATTTAGATCCCTATATAGTTCTAGTAGGGATTTATAGAATACCGAGTATATTTCTAGTATCTTTAGGAGATCTAGTTTATATATAACTAGTCCTAGTTTCTTTTTAATGCGATATAGTCCGATTTTAGTATAATCTAGTTTATCGCTTAGTTATTTTATTTTGATATTTTTTCTTCTTATATAGACTATCTCTCTCTCTTTAAGGTCTAGT
>NW_015622546.1:2775973-2784386 GCF_000835495.1 Cladophialophora immunda
TAGCTATTATATCTTTCTTTTATAATATTCTATTTTTACTCCTTAGTTAGCTCGATATCCATAATTACTAAATTATAGTTATATCCTCTATATTATAGTATCTACTCGTTAGTCTTAAGTAGTGTATTAGGTTTAGGTCCTACTACCCCTATATAGTCTAGTCTTCTACTTAATATATCTACTTAACTATTTTTAGTTCCTTTAATATAGTGGATTCTAAAGTCGTATCTTACTAAAGTTTCTACCTATCTCACTTATTATCTATTTAGATCCTTTATCGTTATCTAGTAAGTAAGGTTCTTATAGTTAGTGAATATCTATACCGAGTACTTTACTCCTTCTAGATATACTCTCCATTATTATAATACTTCTATAATAGCGAGTAATTCTTTATTATAGATATCGTAGTTTAATTCTAGTTAAGTTATTTATCTTAAGTAGTAAGCTATAGGTCGTGATTAGCCATTCTTATCTTTCTATATAAGATATACCCCTATTACTTTATCTAATGTATTGGTTTTAAGTATTAACTCCTTTTCTAGGTTGAATAATATAAGGATAGGTATAGAGGTTATCTATCCCTTTAGTCTCTTAAAGGTATATTTATATTTATTATCCTAGTTAAAGACATAGTCTTTCTTTATTAAATTCGTTAGAGGCGCCGTAATTCTTAAAAATCCTCAGATAAACCTCCTATAGTAGTTAATAAGACCTAAGAACTATTATACTTCTTTTATACTTATTAGTATAGGCTAGTTATTAATAGCCTAAACTTTATTAGGGTTTAGCGCTAGTCCTTATAATAATACGATATAGCCTAGGAATACTATCGTATATATATAGAATTCGTATTTACTCAATTTGATTAGTAGGTCCTTTTCTCTCAGTGCTTATAGGACTTTCCGTATATATTAGATATACTTATCGTATGTTTTGGAAAATATAAGGATATCGTCTAAGTAGGTGACGATAAACTCATCTAAGTATTCTCTTAGGGTGTTATTAATAAGTTCTTAGAAGGTAGCTAGTGTATTAGTCAGTCCGAAGGGCATTATCTGATACTTATATAGGCTCTATCTAGTCCTGAACGCTATCTTCTACTCTTCTCCTTCCTTCATCCTTACCCTATAGTAGATATCTCTAACGTTAATTACTAAGAACTATTTAGCTCCTAAGAGTCAGTCCTATAATTTATCGATTCTTAGTATTAGATATCGATTTTTCTTTATTATCGCGTTAAGGCGTCTATAGTCGATATATAGTCTTAATCCCCTATCCTTTTTTAGTATAAAGAGTACTATATAAGTCACTTTTAACTTTAAAGGTCTAATAAACTCTTTTATAAGGTATTTATTAATGTACTCTTTAAGGAAGTCTTCTTCTTTTTTAGATATTAGAATTAATTATACGTAGTATTCTAGATTATTTTCTTCTTCTAAGGGTATCTCATAATCCTATAGTTTATATTCTAGTAAGGCTACGTTACCTTCTCTTTCTATAGCGAGGTCTTTAAAGTCTTTATATTCTAGTAGTATTTCCCCAATACTAGAGCTAGCTAGTATACGTTCTATTAGTCACACTAAAATCATTCTTTTTGGAGTCTTTAAGGATGATTAGTCCTCCCTTTATACGGTGCTATATTTCGTAAATGTTACTATCCTTATTTACTAGTTAATGGTTAGGTTATGTTTTTAAAGCTAGTCTATTCCTAAAACTATATCGTATCCTAAGATATCTATTATATCTAGGTTTATTATTTCCTTATATTTCGTAATCATTAACGGAACGTTTTTCATTTCTATCGTTACTTATCTTAATAGTTATCTATCTACTATCTTTAAGGGGTATAGAAGTCTTTTCTTCACTTCGTATTTATGTAGTTTCCTAGCTATGGTCGTACTCGCATAGCTTCGGTTAGCTCCTAAGTTAATTATAATAGTAATCTGAATATTCGCTAATTCTACCGTAAGGACTACGTAGCGATTATCCAATATAGTTATTTCTCTCAACTCCTAAGGCTTTCTAACCCTTAGGTTATTATTATGACTCCTCCGCCTTATCAAGTCATCACTTATAAGTTTTTTAGTTAGTATATATATCGCTCTCCGTCCTATTAGTACTTAGTGTTAAAACACTCTTCTAATATCTTAAATACCTCGGGGTATACTAGGATATTTTTAACGTCTAGGTTAATATTATAAATATATCGATACTTTATCTTTATATCGCACTTTTCCTTATTTAGGTAGTAGAAATTATCCACTATAAAATCTCCGTCTACTCTATTATCGACTATTTCTTTAATAATGAATAGCCTATATGGATCTCCTCTACCGTTATTACTATTAGTAAACATTATGTTTAGTATACCTTCTTAATAATATAGGTATAATTCTCTCCTCTATTAGTATTCTTATTTATTACATATTTAGCCTACCTCTATAAGGTCGGCGTAGATTCCTCTAGATATTAGTATATAGGGCTATCTTAGATCGATATTCTAGTAATGTAAATAATCTCCGTATTACTATTAGTAGTCTTTATCTTTATACGAAAGTCTTTTATAGTAATAGTCTAGATCTTTACGTTCGTCGATTACCTTTCTATTTCTTAAGGGTCCTAATATTGATAGAATTAGCTTAAGAATAACTCCTTTTTCTCACTATACTTCTTTAAGTTCGTTTCTTTTAGTAATAATTCTCTTTATAGTCCCTTCTAGAAGTCTTATTTTAACTATTACTAGTTCTACCGGTTAATAGATATATATATCTTCTTTATATTCGCACTCTTAGTCTTAGTACTATTTTATATTAATTTTCTTAAGTAGTGATTATAGTAACCTAAAAGGGTTATAAACTATATATTAGTGTAGTATATTAAGGCGACACTTAGTCTTATAGTTATCTATCTTCTAGAAGTTGGTAGTAATCTCGATATCGTACTCATCACTTTCTAGTACTACGTACTATTGGTATATAGTATCTTCCCCTAGTATAAGGTTCTTATCTTATTCTTAGATAATAACGTTATTATTTACGTAACCGTTATAAAGTATATATATTAGTTAGTAACCTATAAGCGGATCGATATCGTTATATAATTCTCCTATATTAGTCTACGCCTCTCTAATATACGCGACTACCTAGTAATCCTAGTATCTTTCGTAGGTATGGACTAATTACACTATTCTAGTGCCTTCTAGTACTATTATCACATTAAGGCTCTATTCTTATGGCGGTACGATTAGTATCGTAAACGCTTCATCACCTTTTCCTATATGCGAATGCATCCCTAGAATAATGTATCCCGCCTCTATAGCCTAGTAGATTTCTATTATAATTAAAACTAGTTCATTAGCTAGCTACCCTAGATTAAATATAGGGTGGAGGTACTCCACTTTTAGTCCGTAATTATCTTTATACTAGTATTTTAATAATCTCTAGTAGAGTATGATTATTATTATTTCCTTATCGTCATATTTAATCACGATAAATATAGTAGGTTCTTCTAGTTCTAGTATATATATCATCTAGAATCCTTATTCGTTATTAATATCCTCGTAGTTAGCCCTAAATACTTCCTAGCGCTTTAGCTTATTAGCTTATCTTACTACTCTTCTTTATCGTTTTAGAAACTATCCACTCCTAATCTTTTCTAAGTAGTAAGTCGTATACCTATCGTTATAGTACGCTATCTATAATAAGAGCTAATACTATGATTCTTCTTATCGTTCCTATTCTTCTAAGGTAGCTTCCTCCTTAGGTTTTATATCTTATTTAGATCCACCTATCTCCTTTTGAGATTCCGTACCTAGGTAGTCCCCCTATACTATATTACTCTAGCTATCGGCTACCTTCTAAGCTCCCTATAAAGTATTAGCCTTTATTTCTTTATAACCGGCTATACCGTCGTCCATTATATATAGCGTTAGACTACTCTTATAATCTTTTATACGGTATCCGGATTTTCCGTATCTATAGTATAGGTTATTTTTCTTATATTTCTCTCGCTCTAACTATAGTAATCTACGAGACCTATTGTTCCTAACCTTAGGTTATCCTCCTTACGCTTTCTAGTAAGTAGAACTACTACGTTAGATCATATCTAAGTCCATTAGTTCTCCGTAGTATTATTTATTCTTATAAGTTATACCCCCTATAAAAGTCCCTTTTCTTTCTATCTAGCGTTTATATAACTAGTTATTAGTCTTAATAGAGAGTTTAATAAGCGATTTATACTCATTAGGACGATCTATCCCTATCTTATCTTTAACTGAATCCTTTAGCCCCTAATAATAGACTAAGGCGAAAGCTTTATCTTCCTAATCTAGTTTCGAAGCATAGCGTTAGAATATAGCGTAATACCGCGTAGCGGATTCTATTTATTTAAGTTAATAGATCCTCTAGGCTACTAACTATTCCTCTCCTAGCATCCTAAAGATCTACTTGATTCTTTCTTCAAAAACTAAGAAGTTTCTAAAGATTTCATTTATCTCTAGACTTCGCTACGCTAGTGTAGAGCTAAGGTAATCCCCTATAATAGGTTTAAACTACTCAAACGCTAACCTACGGAGCTAGAGTCCTACAAACAAAACCTTCTCGGTATAGGTAGGGTATTTAGTACGTTATAAGGTAAACACTACCTTTAACTATATAAGATACATACTAAGTTTACTTCTATCTCTATAGTACTATTTAACCTTAAGATTATCCTTTATTTTTCCGGCCTCTATATTATTAATAGTTAAAGTAGTAACGCTTATAGTAGAGGTATTAGGCTATTAAGTAAGTCTAGGCTTGGGTGACTTAGGGTTAGAGCTACTAGATATCGTTATTAAGTCCACTACTATCTAAGCTAGTAGTTAATATATTATAAGCTACTATATAATACGTAAGGTATCTATAGGTAAACCCACGATAGTTTACTTAGTGATATAGTAGGGAGGGACGCTATAGCTAAGACTAGAAACTAAGTATATAGTATGTAGATCTATACGTATAGTAGATAATCGTAAGGAACTCGATTTTCTATAACTATTATTGACTACGAGGAGAACTATATAGCTAAGTATAGCTATATATTACTTAGGATATATATTTAATATATTACTCTATTAGATATATTAAATATATTAATATGTTTCTGAGCCTATCTAGGTATATTACTCTATTGCCCCGCTAGGTTATGCTAATATGTTTACTAAGACACTGGCGTCTGACACGTTCTCCTTAGTCGACCTTCCTCCTTATCTTTCCCCTTGGCCTCCCATATGGTCGGTTCGTAACAACTTAGCTATTGTAACAACTATTGTAATAATCACTTTAAAGACTAGATAGTAGACTTATCTATTATCTATTACTATTTATAGTATATAAATAAAGTCTTGGCGGGTTTTGGGTTGGGTCAGGTCGGGTCAGCCTTAGAGCCGACCCGTTTCTTGGCGGGTCGGGCCGGATAAACCTATAACCCGACCCGACCCATGACCCGCCGGGCCGACCCGATCCATGTCAGAGCCTACAATGGAGGAACATGGTGAATTCTACTAGGTCCGGGGGACCGTCAGACTATATACCCTCGAGTAATTTACACAGGCCTACTAGCGCCGTCCGATGGCCTTCGGCCGAAGACCCTCGGAGTACCTTCCCTAACCGTTATTACATCGACTTAGCGTGGCCGTCAGTTACAGCCTCCCCTACTTTACTTCGAAGGCCCTCCTTCGACTAGGAGTTCTCTTCGAGCCCGTGTAGAGCCGTGGTCGCTACCATCCCTATAGAAATTTATCTATAGATAAACGAAATAGATCGGCCGGGGGTCTACTATAGAAAGCCCGCGGCCGGCATAATTCGGCCTTAGATAGCCGTCAATTGTACTTCACTAGCGTCTTAGACAGTGTTAGAGAGCGCCGTTAAGGTAACGATAGCGTGACCGTTTAACTCCGACTATCGGCGGTGACATTACCATTACCTCGTCTTAGTATTGATATATACGGTATTAACGAGGTCTTAGAGGGGTATAAATATCTTCTTTTCACCTTCGACCTCTTCGACTCCTAACTACTACTTCGTTTCTTCCCTTTCTCTTCCTATCGCCCGTACTTAGCTCGTCCGTCATCTTTATTTATCTTTATATCTTGAGAACCCTTTTATCGTTGACTATAGCACCTCGCTTAGCGAAGAAGCCTACTTAACGGTCGTCCTCTCAAGCTGTGGATCTTATAGATCGTTCTTGTGAGGGACTCTTTAGGACCACCGGTAGATATAGTGACGTAGGTAGCGAGCCAACTACTAGATAGCAGCTTTAGGGAGTGTCTGTATAGAGATTATCCACTATATTAGAAGAAGAACCGGAAAGGAGCTTACTCTCCCAGTGCTATAAGCTAGGATAGGGCCTACAGGCTTAGTGTGAGGGTTTAGAAAGAGTTCTATAACTAGCTAGCTAACCTAGTAATAAGGAGGATAAATCTGAGGAGAGAGAAGGAAGGAATAACTATCCTTCCTTTCTCCTTATATCCTCTAACGCGCCATAAGGAGGTAACTATTATCCTCACCTTCTTACTCCTTTCCTTTATTACGAGCTACTATATGACACGTAAGGTGTCCATAGGCAAACCCGCGATGGTTTACTTAGTGATATAGTAGGGAGGGACGCTATAGCTGAGACTAGAAACTAAGTATATAGTATATAGACCTATACGTATAGTAGATGATCGTGAGGAACTCGATTTTCTATAACTATTATTAACTACGAGGAGAACTATATAGCTAAGTACGGCTATATACTACTTAGGATACATATTTAATATATTGCTCTATTAGATATATTAAACATATTAATATATTTCTGAGCCTATCTAGGTATATTACTCTATTACCCCGCTAGGTTATGCTAATATATTTACTAAGATACTAGCGTCTGATACGTTCTCCTTAGTCAACCTTCCTCCTTATCTTTCCCCTTAGCCTCCTATATAGTCGGTTCGTAATACCTCCCCCTCCTCTAACGTATACGTTACCCTTAACGTACTTAAGGTAAGTGTATCCCTTCCCTTCTACCTTTTACTTCTTCCTTATAGCTAATTATACTAAAGGTTCTAAAACCCCCTCGATCCTAACGATACCGTAACTTAAGTAACGCTATTATAAAGCTCGGCTCCCGCGCTCCTAATCCCTACCTAGAGTATACTAAATCATACTCTATCTATATTATTTATCGTAGTTATTTAAAGTACGGTCCCTATACTAAAAAGAATATAACCTATTATAGTTACTTTTCTAAAGCCGAGTTTGATCGACTCGAAAATAAGAAGTAGGAGTTAATTTAGTAAGGTTAGGAGGCCTAAAATTTAATATTAGCCTTAGCTAAGTAATTATTAGAAACTTAGTAGCGTATCGCTAATGTGAATAAAAGAGTAGATATCCTAACGAAGCGTTAGGAGGATATAGTGAATCGTAAGGCGGCTACCTTAGGTTTACTTAATAATAGTAATAGTGTAGATATAGCGGTAATAGATATAGATCTCTTTATCTAGGATAATCCAGCTTTTAACGCGGTTATCTTTTCTAATCCGTCCCTCCCTTTTCCTAAGTTTAGAGATACGGGATAGCCTTCTAAGTTATCTAGTTAATAATTCTTTAGTACTATTATTCTTTATCCTAGTTCCTAAGCTTAATTCTAGATAATCTAATATAGTACTAATAGTATTTAATAATAAGTATCTTAGATACGTTTTCCCTTAGTTCCTAGGTATTAGGTTCTATTATTAACTAATATACTAGATATTACGTCGGTACTAGGAACCCTTAATAGACTAATATCTTTTCTAGCTTTATTTCTTACATCCCGTAGAGTCCTATATTAGTTATTCCTCGCTAGCATTTAGTATTAGTCTTATTTTCTAGTTCTAGTTCTTTCGGAATAATAGGTCGCATACTTATCCTTTAATAGTATTTCTTCTTTACTCTAGATAGTAAATTATCACTATATTCCTAAGTATTCTCTAAATTATCGTATTCTAACTACTTAACTAGGTATATATTAACGTACTTAATAGCTTCCGATCTAGGGCTGAAGTTAACTAATCTCTTAATCTTATACTTTAGTTCTCCTATTTCTTTATCGATCTCTACTAGTCCTAGCTTCGCGTTTAGATCCCTATATAGTTCTAGTAGGGATTTATGGAATACTAGGTATATTTCTAGTATCTTTAGGAGATCTAGTTTATATATAACTAGTCCTAGTTTCTTTTTAATGCGATATAGTCCGATTTTAGTATAATCTAGTTTATCGCTTAGTTATTTTATTTTGATGTTTTTTCTTCTTATATAGACTATCTCTCCCTCTTTAAGGTCTAGTCCCTTAGATCTTCTTTTATTTTCCCTTTTTACTATTTTTTCTGATATTTTTTATAATTCTT
>NW_015622546.1:2784954-2807601 GCF_000835495.1 Cladophialophora immunda
AAGTAGTATATTAGGTTCGGGTTCTACTACCCCTATATAGTCTAGTCTTCTACTTAACGTATCTACTTAACTATTTTTAGTTCCTTTAATATAGTAGATTCTAAAGTCGTATCTTACTAAAGTTTCTACCTATCTCACTTATTATCTATTTAGATCCTTTATCGTTATCTAGTAAGTAAGGTTCTTATAGTTAGTAAATATCTATACTAAGTACTTTACTCCTTCTAGGTATACTCTCTATTATCGTAATACTTCTAATTAACTACGTCCCAGATTGTTGGGAGGGGGATTTCCTTTCCCGATCTAGCGGGTGAGCGTCGCCGCCCTAACTCACCCCCGGCTCACCCTGGCACACCCCGGCTGAACTCTGGCTCGCCCTGGCTCAACCCTGGCTCTACCTAGCTCACCCACCTTAGCTCACCCTAACTCACCTGGCTCCCTCTTGGCTCACCCAATATCTTTTGCGTGAAGCAGGCACAGCATCTGACTGGCTGATGTAACGTTGGGGCCAGTAAGGCGAACGCGCAGCAACGCGCGATCGCGTTCCTCAGTCCTGGCCAATCATACTGCTAGGCCCGCAACGTCGTCTGCATTGCATTTCATTCAATCATTCTCTCACACAACCACCTAAATTTGTGCTCTAGCTACTTGATGCACACCGATCGCCACACTGAGATGAACCCATCATCGTCACTAGATTGATACGAGTGTCCATCGGTATTAAGTTCCATCAGGACAATCGAAATGGACAGATTATCGAACAAGTGTCACGGCTGCTCACCTCCTGCGGCTTCGAGACAGCCTATGTGCGGCGTGACCTCGAGAAATGGGGCGTATTACTCTATCTCCTTGAGAACTGATGTAGGAGACATTTGAATGATTCGCCCATGCCAGCTCGTGGTGATCGAATTGAGCGAGAAGGGCGTCGATCTAGGCATTGAATCCGGCTACGCGTACACGCACGCCATCCTGGTGATCACCATTGCCCGTCAGGGCTCTGGTATCTCCAACACATTACGCGGTATTTCTCAGGTGGTGCACCTTTACGGGGAGGCAGTGCATCTGCGGGAATTTTTTCAGTACCTCGAGATAACAGAAGTGCCTGATATCAAAACAGCATTGGCGACAATGCCACACCTGACGCAGCCCCTTCTCCGTGCTGGGGGCGAAATCCTCTTTGCAAAGCTACATACCTCTTCGTGTCCGCTCGCGCCGGTGGCCTACGGCTGACAGGCTTCAATGACAGATTATGATCATCGCGCATTTACAAATACCGTAACTGCCGGCACCTGACAGTCCTTACTCCGAAATGGGTCTCTCTGCCGCTTTCTACAAGACTAGCTTGTCCTTCGTTTCCTGTCCAAAGCCAACGGTCCCAATAAGTTACACGATGACGACGTGGGATTCCGTCATCCACTTCTTTCGAATTCTCCTCCTGACCGTCACAATATTCCTTCACGGGGTTCTATTCTATCTCGCGTTGACAAGAGACGCCGTTAGCACCTGGATGTTGAGGTCGAAAATCTACCTTGCAATGCTGGTTCTCTTGGCTGTCATCCGGCGATTTCAGAAAACGGAGGCTTCGAGAAGGACAGTTGTGTGAAGCGAAGCCATGCCAACCGAACCGACAGACACTGTGGAGCGATTGTAGCGTCTGAGCCCATGGAGGTGTGCTTGAGAATCACGGCTGGCGCTTTGTGCTCTGTACACACCGCCTCCATACGAGATGGTGACAGTTGAGTTGAAGAAACTTTGCGTCTTGTGATCTACCACAACGGGTAATGGAAGAAGAAATCAACCGGAAAAGGCTATCAAGATGTGTCGGTTGCTCACAAAACCTGTCTTATCAAATCCTGTCGAACAGGTCTATCTGCCGTCATGTGGTTGAAGCAACTGGGAAGGCCTGTACAACGAGAGCTTGGAGGGAGTTGCGAGGCGATGGCTGCCTGCTTTCTGAAAGGCAGACTCTTGAGATCAAACATGGAGGGTCGCATGCAGTCGCCACCACTGAGGATCACCACTTCGAACCACTTGACGCCCAGTCCGCGGGAACGAGATAATCGCTGTTTCCTGGCAGAGTTCTGGTGGGGCCAAAGTAGGAATCCTTCTTGAGCCTATCAACTGACTTATTCTCCCGGTACAAACGAGTCTTAGCCAGGCCAGAGTTGATGCGCAAAACGAAATCGGCATGGACTGGACGTCTAGAATTGGTCGGTGCCATTGTGCCGCTCCCATAGGCGATGTTCTAGCTCCTACATTTCTGTCCGTGTCACCTATCAAACAAGGTTAGACAGACGTCTTCGCATCGGCTGACGTGTGAGGCGGAGCCGTGATGAAGGCAGCAATCAGCAGGGCGCATAGCATTAGTATAGCACTCCTTGGACCCCCTTGCCTGCCGCCTCCGTGCGTGGTGTGCGACAAAGATGCAGCAAGGGAGAATCGGGATGCCTACCATGAGAGTTACGCGTCACGGGTCGCCATAGGACATCCAGAACAGGAGCCGACTCTATGACGACGACCAGGGCCTATACACCCTCTGCAATACCCTGGGCTGATTCCAACACCATCGCCGATGTACCTGGACACCCAAGAACAGATCTGGAGAACCAACAGAGGAGCCTGCGAAAGTTCGACGCCCTTGCTACATCGGTTCTGGTCGCAGTCAGCATCATACCTTTGCCATTTCTCCGTCTATGAGGGCCTTTCGAACAGTTCTCATGCTTGGAAGACTTCACTGAGGTGATGGAAATACCCCAACGTGGTTTTAGCAACATGATGGTGCCATCTTTCGTCGGGGATGAGGCAGCCTGATCCTGTTTGGCTGCTTGTTCCCTTGGGAAGCCCGATCGAATGAATGCCTTCAGTATGGAAAGAAAGTCGAGTGGCCCGACACGTAACTCATTGAGGTTTCATTGGTGGACGACGGGATCAAGCAAAGTAAGGGTGCAGCTTGGAGCGTCATGATGCGAGTACGAGGGCCACGGAAGGACTCAGGCGGCATGCGTGATGTAGTTTGGTGTTCTCCCAGTCTACGTTGTAACTAGTCCCGGATAAGGCGGCCCCCATCCTTTTCACACCGGTTGAACATGGCTCAGCTGTCTGCCGAGAAGAGGCATTCCCTTAGCGCTTTATCGCACAACTTAGGAGTCGTATGAGCAGGGTGAACATAACGGGCCCAGCAAGATAGAGTGCCAGGCAGACCGATCCCATAGCCAAGCACGCTGCTCTCTGAAGACGAAACAAGTTTGTACATGGCAGAGCAACCTTTCTCGATTGATCGACACATTGTTTTGGCGGTTCTTTGTTGCGTATCATGTCCCTACAGTTTCTCGACATCTGTGAGCTTTTCGAGCAGCTGTCGTCCTTGGAAAATCTCGAAAACCGCGAATTAAGCGTTCAAGAATGGTTTGAACGACATCAGAGTCACATACCATGTCGAGGAGCCCCTGCTCTTTTGTCTTGCTTGTTTCCTGAGAAACGGGCGGATCGAGTGTATGCGTTGCGAATACAGCTCGAACGTATGGTCACTAAGGCGGCTTGCTTGGGTCACACTCGTGTCTCCCGGTTGCGGCGTCTACAACGCCACGATGGCATGGATTTCGCTTCCGCGGCCCAGCAGATTCTTTCGGCGACGGACGATTTTTCGAATCCACCCCGATCACTCACTGTTGAAGAGATGGACTATACGCTGGACTGATTGGCATCGACGTGCGTATTCTCGTCGCCCATGCTTCGGGAACCCATCACCATTGGCTACACTGAGGCCTTTGACGAACTGGTGCGTGCTCTTCGACGATTGCCCAGTATGGGAGTGAAATGGATGATTCGTCTGCTCCTGAAAAACTTATGTCCGGTGGAAATCCCCCTCATAAAGGCTTTGCGGGCATTTCACTTTCTTATGCCTGACCTCCTCAAAGTCCTTATATTATTATCCGGTGCAGTCCAACTGCTAGAGAGCGACATGATCAGCCAGCTCCCTATATCTCCGCCTCCTAGCCTGGAGAGGTCATTAATGGACTCTGTACGCGCTGAGATCGAGCCCCGACTTGGGACGATGATTGGACTGCAAGACTTTTCCAAGGCGCGCAGCATCCAGCACTGGTGCCAGTTAGCCGGTCGCAAAGAGGTCAATGTAGAGAGGAAGTATGACGGCGAATACTGTCAGATTTACGTCAGTCGCACTAATTCTCAACATCACATCACAATCTTTTCCAAGAGCGGCCGAGACTCCACCATGGATCGTGTCGGCGTCCACGATGCCATCAAGAGATGCTTGGGTCTTGGTACATCTTCTTGCCTATTTAGAGACCAGTGCGTCTTGGTGGGAGAATTATTGGTATGGAACGATCAAATGGGTCAAATCATGCCATTCCATAAGCCAGTCCCAAGACCACGTTTCAACATACCCGCATGTTTACACCCACGCTCCGCGACACTAGCTGACAGCTCGGACCCGTCTTAGGATGGGTTGGCGTGTGTTTTCACGTTTCGCTATTATTCAATTGCCAAAGAGCGTTTAGACTTATCAGGTACCTGATACTCATGTTCGTGATACTTCACCCCAGCGTCCATTTGCTCTGCAATTGCTCGTCTTAGGGTGGCTCTCGACCTTCCGTCAACACAAACTATCGAACTTATCAGGACGGTCATTGTAATGATGCACAGCCTTACCTGATACGAGTAATTTTCCTCGTCCCTCTCGAACCCTTTCCTCGCCCAGGATCTGCTCGAAATGGGCCGGTCGAGCAATCAATTTGACCAGATCATGTTCGCCGGCAGCGAGTACATCTCCCGGAAATAGGTCAATCGGATGAGCACTACCACTCGCAGGTTGGTAGCGACCATTATTAGGGCAGTGTATACGTATCTCCAACATCTGTGTAAGTGATGTCAGGTCATTAAGATTCGCGCCGTTGATCGCACTGTTGAACTTACAAAAGACGTGTCATTCGGCAGCAATTTGTCAAACCATTTCTTGACCCATTTGTCGTGATCTAAGTGTCATATTAGTACCCGTGAGAAGATGCCTTCGGAGTGAGACCTACTACAGTCCTCGACTTGCCATATAATAACCACGCGTCTTGTCCGGATAGAAGCCTCCAAGCGACCCTTCATAAGCCATTTCAAGTAAGGGAGATGTGCCGTAATGCCAACGTCGGCAGCGAACATTAGCACAGATCCGTAGTCTCCAAAATTTTCGGACCGACCGAACGGGCGACTGATCCAGGCAGTACACTCCTGTTCACGGTGCGACAACAACCGCCGGGTGAATCCTCTTCGTTTTCGGACCAGCATATCCAATTTCATCACCCCGTTATCCGTTTCCCACCAGGTAATCCAAAACGGATGACGCTGAAAAAGGGAGGGAAATCCAAGGCCTGGGAGAGAGATAAAGAGATAATCACCTGGTTGCACGTCCCAATCACGGTTCACTAGTATTTCGAGGTGACAGGCATCAGCCATAACCACCTGGTCACCCTTCTCCGTCCGATAGTCTGTCACAATGTTTGCCCTGGGCAGCAAGTTCCCTTGACCTAGATTAATATTGTAATAGCAATCGATGAGGGAGCCAACGAGGAGCCAGCAGCCCCAGAAGGCAATCCCCCCTAGGATGTAAAAGCGAGCTTCGAAATGTCCAACCGAGAGATGACGCCATAAAGCGATCGCCGCCACACCTGTTGTTCCGACATGCAGGCCTAAAAACATCTCGTAGAAATATCGACGGCTGCATGAGACCGAGAGGACAGCGGCGGTGGTGAGTGCCCCAAAGGCCTAGGTCCAAGTTAGTTTCTCATTTTATATTCCGTTCCATGAGCGCTAGCTTACTATGGTGCCGCATATTTCGAGTGTACTCCATTTCAATCTCGCTGCCCGTATATTGATCACAATGTGGATGCTGCCTTCCAGCAGAGTCATGCAGCTGATCCACCGATGGATGATTTTAGGTACGTGAAGGGCGACGCCGAGAAAGTCTGCTACATCGCTGAGCTGAGTGCCCACCAGGAGCGGAACCAAGTTGATGGTTGCTAGGGTCCCACTTCGAGCGGCGACCTCAGCGTGATCCTTCACATTCAAACTCATACACACTGTGTTTGCCGCGACATATATCAGAACGAAAATGATTTCGAACTCGCTTATAGCTGTGCAAGGAAAAATACGCCTTAAGATCGCTGCAAGCCACTCGACACAAAAGAAAGCGAAAGGTAAGAGCAGCTGAAATGCCCACCGCAGGACCCGAAATGTCTGCCAGGTCGCTGCTATGAAAATCGCAGTAAGGCCGTACCATTGCGGAATATTAGCATGAAGTTCCATAAAGCTGATTTTAGCATAGTGGGCACAGGAGGGAACGACGGAGCTATAATGGCTGTCCTTTAATTTGGTCTGAAATGAGAGAACACTGCCCTTAAATAACGGTGGGTGCATGGATGGTACACCCTCATCAAAATGTGGCTGTTCGAGCCTGCCAGCTGTTTTCAGAGCATTATGATAGTATGCTGACATAATTGACCGTATGATTCGGTGGGTTTACAAGTCTCCGAAAGAGCCATAGCATTCTATGTTTCGTGGTAGCCGACATGTCCTGGGAGCTGCTTGGTTAGTGCTGGGCATCGAATCAGCTCCCAGACCCGTCCTGATCTGTACCTGGGCATCAACTCTGTGAGGCCTGGGAACTATGAACGGCTGCTCCGGGAACAGTTCAAGCTCCCAGGCATAACCAAGACGTTTCCAGGCGCTCAAGGATTCCCACGGTAAGTCATGGTATCCAAGAATGGGCTATAAGACTAGTGGTCGCTGCATGGAATAGGTGGTTGTTGTAAAGTGCGATGGCGTCTCAAGGCTCCGCTACTGCATACGATCGTTTACTTTGCTCCTTAAAAGATCATGCTAGATTGGGGATCTACCGCATTCGGCTAGACAACATTGAACACCCTCGGATCCCTCAGAACAGATTACCGAATGTCACCAGACTCAAGAAAACCTTCATCGTCCAGAAATGCTTGCGCCATAACCCGCAGAACTACATCAAGGCGACAATCCCACATGACGTTTTTGAGCAACGCAGCTCGGTCAAACAAACAAGTGACGGTGTAAATGAACTGTTGCTTCGGGGAGAGGACAGTGTTTATTGTTTACATGGATCCTGCCGGATTCAGGCCGCAAAATCAATCCTGCGTGGCGGGGATCGTTGGTGGACGGTTGTACTTTATAAAGAAGATATTGGTGGGGATTCCGAAACAGATTCAGGAGAGCATGTTAACACCGCATTAGATCCGAGAGCAAATAGGAACCTTCGCGACGCGTTCGCCAATCAGCTATCTCCTCCTGACGGTACGATATACGTTAACCTACAAAAAAGTCTACAAGACAACGACTTGGCCGGGACGGACCAATGGCGCGCGTACTTAACCACCGACAAGAGACGCTATTTCCGTCAGTTATGCAACACTCACGGAGGCATAATTGATGCTTTCAACCAGCTGCTGTTCTTGGAGCCCTTATTCTTGGGGAAACAGGCGTTTCACATTGGCGTTTTCCACAAGTTGGGCAGACTTCATTGTGACAAAGTACCGCTCGCATTCCACGGTGGTCGGTTCGGTCACTGACCAGGATATCAGGAGATAATCAATTATATCAACGACACGACAAGCTTCTGGACCACTGTGAGTGACCACGGTGCGCATGCCATCAATGTCGACTTCATCGAAGCAGTTCAAGGACGTTGCCCCAGATTCTCGCAAAGAGACCACGAGCACATCCGAAAGTCGTTAGAACCAGACGGCCCTCTCGGCCAACTATCGCATCAGGCACGAGAACATATTTTCCACGCGACAGTTTTATATACCCGCACTATACCTTCGCTCTTCACCTTTTTCCAGGACTGGAAATATATCCAGATTTGTTGCGAAGTTCTGACCGGATTGCTCGGCGTGGAAGATCGACCCGTGCGACGCAGCTTAAAAGAATGTTTCGACCCCTTCTTCCGTCAGCCACAGCACATGATTGTTCAAATCGATCACGACACCTTTCGCACGTGCTCGGTCCAGGATCGCTCAGACTGCTTTCGGCTTGCCTATTGGCAACTCTGGCTGTGTGCGATGCGACTGTGGCCTTTCTTGTTGGTGCGACGTGGCCGGCAACGTCGCAATTCAGTTGATGAACGCTTCACCACAGCCCACCGAAAGCAATATTGGTCCCTCATCGCTCGAAATGCGCAGCGGCTGGGGTTTGATTCGCCTCACATACAATCGCTCTCGGCGCAAGACCATCCTAGGACGCTTAATAATTTGCCACGGTACCAGGGATTGACTGGTGCCGTTGATAAAAGTTGCCCGGACCGTTGCGGCACACCCTTTAATGACCAATATCTCTTAGATCGAAATTCTCTGTTTTTGCCTAATCTTATATTAGACGCCAGTGAGGTGGAGACAGTCGGAATTGGCGAAGACGTCACCACTCTCCTTGTGCGAAGATCTTTATTTTTGAGAATTTTCCCTGACTGCAAAATGCCTACACTGGCTTCGACTACCGCTTCTGAATCAAGAGAATTAACCCCGCAAGGTCAAGTTGCTTCGGATTTGCCGCAACGCTTTGCACATGACCACGTCACGCCATCCAATATGGATTGGGCAACTCAGTCGACTGGGATGCCGCCTATAGTTGCAGCTAATCCTTTAGATTTGCCGCAACCCTCTGCCCATGACCACATTAACACGCCGCCAAATATGGATTGGGCAATTCAGTCGACAGGCGCACCGCCTACGTCTGCCGGCACTTACTATGTCGACGTTTGGAACGGTGGGCGAGGTCTCATAAGTAAAACTGTGGGAACAAAAGAGCAGTGGATTGCAGATCTGCGCGGCTTCATCCGCCATAATTTCACTCTGTGGGATTCCGATACCCTGGTCACTGTGGATCCTGAAGGACTTGAGATCTATCCTAAGACGCGGATAATCGCTATCCCAAGGGACTTTGATATCGATCAGCTTCGTCGGGCTCATGGTATGGCAGTTCAATAGTTTCAATATGCCCTCAAGCAGTTCCAGTTCCTACCATTTCCCTGTTCAGCTTTCCAGAGCGTATTTTGGGACAACTCAATCCATCGTCACCCATACATTCGAATCTCCCAGTCCTATTTAGGCGTACTGTGGTGGGACTCAAGGAACTGCCAATGACACCAAGTTGTATGGTCAGCAACACTTCTGAGATCTTGAATGTCTAGTGGTTCACATCGGAGTTTGAGGAAGGCATGCTGAACTAAGGTTAGCGGATCGCACAGTTAGAGAAAGTCCGAACACACCTCTCTCAAGCTCGTAGCAGGCAGCCGACGGGCGCATTCAATAAAATCTATTATTGTTGGGGACCAGTGGTGAGGTTCCCTGACATGTAGCTCTTCCTCTGAGCCGGTGATGACGCTTCTTTCAATTAGCCGCACCACGAGGTTTGCGAGCGCGGCTGTATCAGTGAACTGCTTCGATGACGCAGTAAATCGCCAGCAGGGAGGATGGGCTAATATAGAAAACAAAATGAGCTGTTTACATCTCGCCGAGACCAAAATTAATACTTACCTAAGATAGGCACACAGGAAGGAGGGATCAGGACGAAGGACGAGTCCAGTGAGCCATGCACTAGACCCTGTTCCTCTAGCAGCACAAGGCTAATCAATATCTTCTGACGTCAATGTGCAACATTTTATAAATTCCTAGATCCGGACTCACCTCGTAAGCTATGAAGGCTATATGCGCCTCTGTTGGACGGTCCTGGCTTGTAATAATTTGAGAAAGACTAGGTTTGACATACTGAGTCACAACGAACAATGTCCCGGACCAGTCGAAAGTCTCCTGAACCCGGTCAATGCCTCTCCCTGGGCAAAGACCTAATTGTTGAATGGCACGCAGATGTTTATCTTTTTCCGCCGAAGTAACACTCCTAACAGCATAAAGCTGCTGATCGGGTGGGATCGAGCGAGCCATTATGGCAGGACAACCTTGCCGGACGTGAAGAAGGGGTTTGAATTTCTTCCAAGGATCCTGGCTCTGTGGTAATGGAAGCTTACCAATCTCGATAGAACCATGGCGAGTCCGAATTTTGGTCAAATTTCGAGGCGAATGTGAGTTTGGCGTGGATTGGATCGAGGCTCTATCGGGCTTGGTGGGCGAGTTGACCCATTTAGAGGCGATCATGTCCGCTTGATCAATGCCTCCTTCTTCCCCGTCGTCATCCCCCTCGTCCTCTGACCTGAATCTCTTTCGATCGAATATAAAACGTGTGCCTCGTCGATCTATAGATGCCATTAAGGCTGGCTTTATTTCGATTTCGTCCCCGAGTGCCTATATTACTATCTGCTTAGAAGACCGTTAGTCGACAATAGATTCATATGGAGCTCATGTTCTCCGTCTAGAAAACCAGTGTGAGGACGATTACGCTTTTGTCCAGACGCCATCAGTATGAGGACAGACTACCTAGCCTTTCAGCGGGTCTATTTAAGCCTGAACTCAATGGTGTGTCTATAGGCAGGTGAACACGTGATCAGAGACACCCGCATCCTTTGCGGGTGAGAAAGAGAATTCAAAAACTTTGGGGGCATGTGTTTGACCCTATGAATGCCAAGACTCTAGGCAGCAAAGTTGAGAAAACCCACAAGAAATGGTGGTTATCGCACAGGGTAGGCCGAAAATGGAAGTTCAATGGGAAACGGCCGATAGCCTCTTCTATTCCCAATCTCCTATGCTCCCGCACCAGCCTCGATATATCACAGTTTCGTCGACCTCGATACCCCCAGTAAACAACACTTCGTATCGCAGCCATGGTCAACAGCTGCTGTATCCTGCCCGTTGCAGCGCGTCCCTTAGACAACGAGTACCTCTCCAAAGTCTATATCGATCCAAAGGTGGAGCAATAGCACTACTCCGTTTGTGGTGACGACACATCGGAAATCCTAGCCAAAAGGGTCCTAACAACTCTTCGCGAGCAAGCTACCACTCTCTCCTTCGCCGACATGATTAGGCTCCGTACCGCTTTTTGGTCTCTGTTAGGCCACTACCACGGGACCAACGACTTCACCTCCTTCTATATTGTTGAGGTAGTAGAATCAGTCTCTGGAATTCTTGCCACTGTACATACGGAACATGGGCAAAGACGAGAATTGGCTGCTCCGAAAGCAGACTTCCTCAAAATGGTGGAGGATCCCTTTTCGAGTGGAGAGCGCGACGAGAATCAGCTGTGGGCTGACTTGACTGCGCCAAACATCGGCAAGGCACCTCGCTCACATTCAGCGCCTATGATGCTCAAGGAGATCTCATGTTGGTGTTGTGATACCAAGATTCGTGTACTTATGATGGAGTCATAAAGATCTTGCATAATATTCTCCGTTGTCCGATCTGGCTGCGGAATTCGTATATTTCTAGCTGTGTACAGTACCACAGCATGCCAAAAATGCACAGCGTGCCAGGCCATTGCCGCTAGCTCAACACGTTTACGAGTTTCCGATACGTTTGGTACACCGTACCCACGTTTCTTATCAGCCAAGTGACATTGTCCATCGAGAACCTTGAAAGAGGATGTCCGCAACTTGCGCGACACGGATGCTGCCAAAGCCCATAACTACGCTGGCGTAGTTACTGCACGTGATACGAGGGTGGGGACCGTTGTTTTACCGGGAGACGAGCCCTGGAGGCTAACGCACCCCTTTCCAGGGACGCAAGTCACGTGGCGAGCCCTTACATTTGTGATCGGTAAGAATCGCAGGCCGCAATCCCAATCATTGAGGCCCGTCGCATTTCTGGTCGCTATTGAACAGTTACGAGACACGCGTTCCTCGGTGTGTGATGTGAAAACAATGAAGCAGAAAGATAGAACTGCAATGGCTAGCATCATGAAAGTCCGCAAGTCGTGGAGTGTCAAAGCATATACTCAGTGACGACACCAGGCTCCTGTACCCACTTCAGCAACCTGGATACACACTAAGTCCGTCCTTCAAGTATGTAGTCACCTATTCCAGATGGACAAGACGATGCACAAGGGGGAAAAAAGTGGCTGAGAGTGAAAGGCGGAGAAAAGTGGCATTTCCTCAGGCCAGCAGTCACTTGCACCCTCCCAATGCTTAGAGCACGCATTAAGAGATAATGACACAAGGATTTTTATGGTGTTCGCGGATCAGCTGCAGTGTGGTACAAAGAGACCAGCCGATAAGGGGCTAAGAGGCCCCCCCCCCCCCCCCCAACACACAATTGTGGATAATAGTGAGCGACAATATACCAGTGCGTTCATGAAACTGACCAGTGCATCTGCACAATTGATTGGTGTATTTGCAAGGTTGACCAGCGTGTTCTCAAAGATCTTTGATGGATGATCCGGAACCACCAAGAGTCTCAGTGGAGCTCCCATTCTCCATGTCAGCACTGCCGATGGTAAGCGTCTGCTAAAATGCCGCTAGGATGTCTTTTAATAAGCTTAGACTTGTGTTTGGGAGCATTTTGATCAGTCCTGCGGCACAGTCGGTCCCGTGGCCGAGGAAACAAGCAGACACTGACGATCTTTCGGTACCAGTCCGGTATTTCCTCCGGAAAATCCATGTTCCAAGATGGACGATGCCTTCATTTTCGTTCAACCCCATACAGAATCCTCAAATAACTCCTGCCAGTGCTCCCAGTGCTTCACCCGGCGCTTGCAGAAGGTCTGCTACGAGAGTTGGCGAAGTGGCCATGAACAAGGGTATAATTCAAAGTTTCAGTTTTCTACCAAAAAGGCTGATGGTTCCCGAATGCATCATCTCCGCTTACCGATATTCTATTCCTTTTGACTCGATCTATAGTATCGTCCAAGGGAGAAGACTATATTACATCGATGGCGATTCCGAAGACGTTCACTGGAAGCTTCGTGAAATATGACTGACGAATATCGATGTTTATAAGAGTTGAGAACGGCTTACTCACTGAAGAGCACGGCGTGGCAGAATGCTGTCGCCCATGCTGGCTGCTGCTTATCCACCGGATGGTAACTTCAGGGAGTGGGAGATGATAGACCGGTGCCTGTGCGCCTTGTGCAGCAGCACAAGTTGTCTCTTACGGCTGAAGCTGCCACGACCACCCTTCGAATCTGTTTGGCCTAGAATGAGGTGATTCATCCAGCACCCCCTGCTAGAGGGAAACGAATGGGAAGCCCATTGGCAACCACAAGGGCAGAAACTTGGCCCATCTGCCTTGCATATCCGCTGACGTGTCCTATATGACAAGATTCCAGGTAGCGACATTGGCATGGACAAGGTATAAAAATGCTGCTGCCCCCCCACTCTCTCCTCTGTCCCTTCTCTCTCTCTTTATCTTCGAGACTTGTTGTCCCCCACTCAAACGCTGCACAGTTACGCCAAACCTACTGCCTTGTCAGCACCTACTGGAAATGGCGGATCAATTCTCCCCTCTCGTGGGGGATGCTCGTCATCTTCTCGAAAGCATGTTCGCTCGCATAGTTGAACAGTTAGATAAAGAGCATGATCAATCCGACCGGCTTCGACGAGAACGAGACGAGCTCATTGCGGAACAATCACAGGCTAAGGAGCGGGAGGATGATTTGATCAGCGAACTGACGACCCAAGAAGAGCGAGTTGCGCAGCTGGAACGTTTACTTGCCGAGGAACGAGCGAACCGACAAGAGAACAACCAAAAAGTCCTCCAAGCGCGTCGAGGCATGAAACGGCTCAAAAGAAAGCTCGAGAAACTCGAGCGGAACAACGCCGCAACCATCCCTCAAGAATGGCACAAAGCTCGTCTTCTGAGAGAGCAGGAGGATCAGCTGGACCAGATGCGAAACGAGATGAGCCAGCTCACTGAGGAACTCCAGGCAGAGAGGATACTGAGCTTACAGAAAACGACAGAGATCACCACATTTAGGGAAAAATTGGAACGTGTCAGGAAGCGCAGTCAGGAGGACGAAGCGCAGTCACGACAGAATCTGGAAGAACTTCAAGGCCGATTCGACGCTGAACGCTACTCCCTACAGGGCGAGGTTGACAAGGAGAGACGCGGGAGACAGTATGTCGAGCGAACTCTTGCTCGAGTCAGAAAACAATCAGAGTCGAAGATATCCGAAGGACGACGGGACCTTGATCTATTGAAGGCCGATTTTTGCGAGTTAGCAGAATCCTCCGAGGGATTGCGTGAAGAGCTCCAGCAAGCCCGGTCGACCCTACAGAGACAGTCGAAGTTGTTGACGGACAAAGACTGTGAAATCTCCAAACTTATTCACATAGCGGAGACCTTGAAAGGGGAACATGCAATGGTACAGCAAGAAACTCTCCATCAGCTTACAGCAGCCCAAGGTGAGGCAGAAGTGGCTAACCAACACCTCAAGGATGTGAGTCATGGGCGAGACCTAGTACGACAGAACTTAGTTACAGTCCAGGCGTCGATTGCCTCACTTTGCGCTAGCGGTGGAGCGATCGAAGTGATGCGATCCATCTGCTGTCACCTCAGAAAGCTGGCAAGAAAGTCGGGCGATTTCTGTGATTCAGCGCATGGTGAATACCACTATAGAACTGATTGCGGCACAATGGTGTGTTCTGACTGTTTTAGACAGAACGTGCCAGACACCAATGGGTCGACTTTGAGCGGAGATCACCTGGAATTTGGCTGTCCATGGTGCCAATCGGTTTTCTGGACGTGGGAGCCTCTTACTATTCCATACTCATCAACCTGGATAAGAGAATTGGAGTGTGCCGCTGATGTCATGAAGGGATGGATACTGGACGGACTTCTGGAGGCATAGCATACAGGCAGAATCTTGGGAGTATATTATATTATAATGAGTGTTGCAATGACGAATCTCTTTCAGAGGCCTTCACCAACGTCGATCAAGTGCAGGCTTGGTAACTCATGCACCAGTTCCTACTCCTCCTAGAAGCTCTTGGCCGCCCAATTCATTTATCGACTATAGTCGATGTTTTCACCACGTAGGCGTCGTGCCAATTGCATATCCTTACTCTGAATCGTGACTCGTTTAGCGTGAATTGCACACAGATTAGTATCTTCAAAGATTGACACGAGGTATGCTTCAGTGGCCTCTTGGAGGGCTCCAATAGCAGATGACTGAAATCGGAGGGCCGGTGTGATATCACAGGCAATTTCTCGAGCAAGGCGTTGGAATGGCAGTTTTCGGATGAGCATTTCGGTTGATCTCTTTTCGACATTAACTCTATACAGGGAAGAACCAGAAGCACGAAACATACCTGATATCGCCGTATCTCTCGAAGAGCCACAGTACCTGGCTTATATCGAAAAGGCTTTTTCACTATATCGCGGTCAGCATGGGGTAATAGGGGCAGTAAGGATAAGATCTTGGCTCACCACCTCCAGTTCGGGGTGCTGTCTTCAGCGTCTTGCGAGCGGCTTTCGCATGTAGCGATTTACGTGGCTGTTTGCCGAACAATTTGACGACAGAGCGACCTGGCTACGTTTATCAGAGGGGTAAAAACGAAGGAGGAGAAGAAAGAGAATGTTACCTTTTGCTTCGTGCGCGCCATTGTAATGGGATCGTATAATGCAGCAGATATATGAGAGAGGTAAAGGGAAGAACGTTCGGAAACTATAAAGGAGGGCAGAGGAGTAACTCTTATACCCCGGGCAATAGCCCCCACTGCAATAGGCTTTAGGACGACCTCTGAAGAGAGTTAGCTCTCTACTCCTATCATATACATAAACTGGCTAAGTAGAGGCTGCATAATACCTCGTACAGGGTTCACATACGGGGAGGGATCGTGGAATTTGGGTTCAAGAATATCGACCTAGCCAACCTGGGCGCACTTTTAGCTCCTCCAACTTACAGCTAACTCAAGGAGTGCATAATCTGATTGCATACGGCGAAGTTGTATTGGTGACTGACTATAGACACTACAATTCTAGCAGACATTTTCGGTTCTTCGGCGAGGCGGGAGCTGGCGTATACGGAGTTTTTCCGACACCGTTACTGTAGAGACCCCGATGTCTACGGTCATGGCTCCCAACTGTATGAGAGGGAATCAGATTTATCGCTGGCACTTTTGCCAATCAAAGGGCGCGAATGTCGCACTGCAATGGCCATAACTAATGATTAGATCTCATTACGGTTCAAATTAATCCATTATGGCATTCTTACCGTGTTCGTACCACCACGGTAAATCGCGGTTGCTTTTGAGAGTCTACACACGTATGGTAAAGCGTGACCCAATCTCAACCTTGGATTTCTAACGAAAACGCTGAAATGATAGTCGCACTCTAGTGAACGGCGATTGCGAAGCGACAAAAGCCACAAGGACGCAATGAGTACTGACTATTGGCGTGGTTCACCAGGCACCGCACACGGCTGACGAAAGTGTGTAATGAATGGCGACAACCCCGTTCAGATTACGCCTTGCCAGGGAATGCTGTGGTATCAATGTGGTCACTCTGGCGCATTGTTCATTCTGGGCTATTTAAATGGTCTGTAGTCAGAACCATTCATATTAGTCACTAATCTACCGAGCACAATGACAAAACCGAACATTGCTACTCAACAATAAATCCTCGAGACCATTTGTCAACACCGGGCTGATCAAACGGCTCTTATCAATCACAATATTCAGGTATTCCAAAACCTGTCCTCTTCCCTGGAACAGGATATCGTTGGCATGTTGGTGCAGCAAACAGGTACGACAAATGAACTTCTGCAAAGGATCCAGCAGCTGGAGATCGAGAAAGCCAACCTATACTCGACTTTGGCCAACTTACAGCATCAAAATCAAAAACTGAACGAAACCAGTCAAGCACTGAATGAAATACATGAGAGAGCTCAATTCGTACTGACTGATGTCGCCCTTCACCTGGCCCGCGCCTGCAAACTTCGACCTGGAACCGAGGATGAAATACGAGGTCAGTTGAGAGCTCAGGGTCTCCAAGATACAACCATCGAGCAGATTATGTGTTCGATAGGCTTCTTAGAGGAAGTTGGACGGTACGTTGGTCTAAGGCGATCGGATAGGATTAGATCGAAAAGTTGAAGTTGCCCTTCCGGTAACAGAGCCATTGAAAGCGTAAATACTCGGCGACAATGATAAGGAGGACTACAGTATCTGTCATTTATGCGCATTAAGAATCTATCCATTTATTACGAAGTTAAAACTTAACTAAGTTAGAAATAAATGGCTACCTAACCAGATTCGTGAATATTTTATACATTTACAGTATAACCGCCGTTATCAAAGACCGTCTGAATGAAACTTAGCATAAGCGTTAGTAGTGAGTCGCGGGGATTCTTGTAACCTCCCCTACATAGCTATATTTCTTTTTGTGCTTAGTACTGTGACCTAATATCCTAATGATCGAACGTTCTTAATGGCCTTTGACAGCTTCCAGTATCAAACGAACGCGCGATGATAGTCTTAGCTAATGAACTATCTTCTACTGTTCCAGAGGCCGAGCTCGGAAAGTTAGTAGCCCGATTTCGTTCGCTAAACTTATCTACTCGTTGAGAAAATTGAAATGATTTAAGTTCATGCTTTGGATTTACTCGTCGAGGTGATGATTAACTTCTCGTTTGACCTTTGGATGCTTAGTTTCTCTAATAGCAGGATAAATAGGCTTGTTTTCGAGCGGAAGCAGACGATCAAGGTAGCCGAACCATACCGGGGTCTGCCCGCGGAGTTTATAACCTCCATGAACTACATTCGTGGACTGGATAAGCCAGATTATAAGTACCTCCGGGGCTTATTCGGTCGCCTCTTTCGCCGCAAGGGTTTCGAGCATGATAATGTGTTCGATTGGACGATTCGGGAGTTTGAAAGGCCATCAAATATGAATCAGCAACGTCCTGTGCCCTGTCCTAGCGTTGGGGAGCAAAAGACGGAGCGAGCCCTTGTAGGCAGATGTGATCGAAAGAGAAGGCGTCGAAGAAAGGCTGATACGAAGGAATCATAGCGTGACAACGTCTTTGACTGGACGATTCGGGGAATTTCAGAGGCTGGAGCCTGTCTCCCAAGAGCCGCTTACATTGAAAGATGTGGAGGAGAGGCGAGGAGCAGACGCCAGGAAGCCATCGGGCTGTGGAGTTCAGGACTAAGGCAACTCGTCGAAAGAGGAAATGATACTGTGTCCTCCAACATGGGGATGGAGAGGACTATTGACACGCTAATAACGACTATCAATCCCATTCGTGTGCATCTGAAATGCTGTGGCCAGATCCTAGGGTCCGTGCCTCTTGCGAAACTTTAGGGTGACTGTCATCGAACAACGAGAGCCAACCATTTCGGAGGTAGCAATATCGACAGGGAGGCAGGAGGTGTGGGAGGCAAATCGTTGGCTGGTGTTGCAGTACACACACACACACAATTTATTACGACCGGCGGCAAAGCCGAAAGGGCAAGCTAAAGCTAAGCTGCTAATACAATTCTCAAGATATGACCTAGTCTCCTTAAAGCCCATACAAATTAAATCTCCTCTTCGCTGTGCAGCTCCGCTCGCTTGCTACGTCGTTTTGGAGTCTCGTGTTAGTAAACTTACCATGGCAGTCTGGCTTGAAGACCATTCTTCAAGTGTTCAGCATCCTATCCTCAGCAGCTGAAGCGCGCCTGCTTGTTGTGCCACGAGTTGAGACAGAGGGGGTCGGAATGATGATGAGAGGGGGGGTGGTGGTTTCGTCAGGTGGTGTTATCCAGTCGTCCTGTCGCCATTGCAAATCGAATCGTTGCCCGGACTGCTGTCAGGTCTGGAGTCCAAGACTTGTCATCCGTCGGTGACTTTCCGCCTAGGTAGAAAGATAGGTTGCTCCTGTGAGTTTCTGTGCAATGGAGCATCGCCGTTCGGAACGCTGTCCATTTGGTACATCGGAAGAGGAAATGCTCAACTGTCTCTCTCGCACATCCGCATGCGCATAGATCCGATGAAGCAGCGTTGATCCGGTAAAGATAGCTGTTCAGTCTTGCCATGCCCGTCCTCAGTTGGGCCAGCACGCTCGCTTCCTTCCATCGCAGTCTATCGTACAGCCGCCTTGTATGTTTGCCGGGTAATGCTGTGTCAACTCTCTTGGAATGTACTCCGACCTTCTCTGGCAGGCCTCTGGTGGGGCCTCGTTTGGCTCGTGCCGCGTTGAGCATTGTAGATTTCATCCCGGGCCTTTGTGTTGGTGGTCGAGCCTTCGACCCGGTGGCCTGTTGTGCCCTTTCTTTGGCGATCTTCTTCCACTTGTTGTCTTCATGTGCCGGGGTCCATATCACCGTCACTGTATTGCCCTCTCTCCGTAGTTGCCTGATGGAGTCGTAAATGCGACCGATGTATTCCTGTCCCGACTGTTGACGTGGTCGTCTTAGCGAGAGCACCGCTGCCTTATTACTGGTCAGTAATGCGATCCTACGAAACCTCAGCTGTGGTAACGAGCTCAGGGCTTGCGCCATCGCGGCGAGTTCGCCAGAGTATGGATTTTGTTGTGATCGCGTGCCGATCGTAGCGTGAAAGGTCCTACGCTTGGGCTTGCTGCGTGTTGAGGTTGCCAACTGAGTGGCTCCACCAATTCCGACGAGGCCGTTGCGCACCGAGCAGCTGACCGCTACCCGCACCGCCGCATCTACCTTGTCTGCTGCGGCCTCGTCGATGATCGTGTGTACTCGCTGCTCCCAGGGTGCCAGTGTGAACGGGTTGATGGTCTCGAGCTCTTCCATCGCACAATCTTTGAGCACCTCGGCCACTTCGTACAACGGAGAGCGATGTTGTCGCCGAAACCTTCGCATCCGTGACGTCTTTCTGCGAAGTGGGTTGGTGTCCGGTAGTGTATGGATATCCGTCCAGAGCTTGATGATCCGTCGCCAGAACCGATCTTGCACCGGTGCGATGCAGGCCTCGGCTTCCGCGACGCTGGTTGCTACCGTCATAAATGTCCCCACAATCGCTTGCGCTCCGATCCTTTGCACCCGGTTAATGGGTCCTATGAGCTTGTCCTTGAAAGCGTGCATCCAGACATTGGAGGCATAATCCACCACGGGGACGACCGTGGAAGTGAACAACTGACGCGCCGTGGCCGGCGTCAAGCCTCTCAGCCGTTTGTTGCAGTACTGTAGCACAGTCTGTGCCGCACTGTTCTTCAAACCTTAAATGCCTCACCGGCTGAGATCGCACGCTGAACCGGCAGCAAAAACCGCACGTGAGAGAATGCAGTTGTGAACACAGCGAGAGGCAGAGCGATGGGAAGCAGAAAGGAGAGAGCAATCTATGTCAGAGAGGTTGATAATTTTTCAAACTCTTGCGCAAGTAACCGTCCTGTTTCAAGGCCCCGCCGTTTGATGAAAAGCAACTTTGCGGGCACCCCTTCTATATATGCACATGCGATAAGGAAACCCCTTTTTACCCACAATAGCGTTCGAGTTTATGATCTAGGCAGCGGACTTCTTGTTCGCCGCCAAAGGCGGGAAAATGGGGATTTTACCATCTTCGGGGATGACGAAGAATAGTAGTTGAAGCCACAAACGAATTTCTGTTGATGGGTATCTTCAAACACGAGCCTCCTCTGTCGGCACAAGACGGAAAACAACATTGTCGACTGCCCCTTCACCCCGGCTCTCCTAGGAAACCAAAACAGATCAAGCGTCGTATTTGTTGTGGGGAAAGGATGATAATCTCGCCGTAAGTGTCTTTTTCAATCGGCTGCTGGAGTATGTACGTCGAACTCTGCTGTGGGATTGAATTCTTGGAGAGGCGCATACATGCTTGCGCCGGGATTTGAGGTTGAGAAGAGACTGTCAGGCGTGAAGCCAGAGAAGTCCATCTGAGAAAATTCTCTAAAGTCGTAGCCGGCGAAGGTAAGCTGTTGAATGAAAAAGTCATTGTCAAGGGTATTGAGGTGGGCCGGGATCTCTTCGGGAGACTTGTATCCTTTGTAGTTTGTGTGTGCGACTGGGATCTCATTTATATATTGGATCTGGTTCTTCATGCGCGCCACCTGGTCCTTGAGGTACGCATTCTCCCGTCGTAACTTTTCCGTCTTTTCCTTGTTCTTGATTCTCCACCTTGCAGCAGCCTGTCTATTCTTTTCGAGCAACTGTTTCCGCTTCTGCTCTTCTGGCGAGTCTCCTACTTCAATGGTGGTGGACGGCTTTCGCGTGGGTTTTCGGTTGCGCCCCGCGGTGGTTGTTGTATTGGAGATAGCAGTGGCTACCTCCGAGTTCCTCGGCCAACCTTTCCCTCGATCTCGTGGTGGTTCAGCCGGTTGAGACTTGGCAGGTAATCTGTCTTCTCTGGAGTTGGTGCTGGCAGTAGAGTTGGATCTGTGGTGATGTCAGTTGACCGTACTGCGAGATGGTTGTGGTAGGGTTGTGTTACATCGTGTTGACGAACTTTTCCGTCTCGCAGGGCTCGAGCTTCACTTGATTCTCTGAGGATTTTAAGTCATCCTCACGCTCGAACTCAGGCCATTGCGACGCTAGGTAGACTTGGTAGTCATTGAGTGCTGTGGATTTCTGTGGTGGGTCAAAGCTAACTTCGTCGATTTGAAGAAGGGCATCACTAGGACTGGAACGGGGATAGTCACGGAGGGTGTAGCCATCGGGGTCAGTGATGCTCGGGGTGGCGGGGAAGACGCCAGCTGACGACATGCCTAAATGACTCTCAAAAATACCCATAGGCGGTGGAGGCGCTGTTCTATTGACAACAAACAATTGGGAGAGCAATGCCTCCAGAGTAACCTGGCTTATACAGGCGTAGATGTTGTTTTTATGCTGTAACGACCTGGGCGAGACATTTTGATATCTAACTATGCAATCGAAAGCTGGCCAATAGAACCTGGGTTCGGTAAACTCCTCGGCTCCACCCGTCACAGAGACTGGTTAGTAAACGATGTCTTCCAGCCAGCCGATTGGGCAAATCTATGAATTATAAAACCATTTACAGTCTCTTGCAAAATTACCTTCACCCCAAAGACAACTCGAGGCTATCTCCGCCCCACTCCAAGTTCACGTGGCTCGGATGCATTACTTTATCTACTCTAGGTGTGGTTTCTGAAACCACCAATCATAAAACGTCCTCAACACCTCAAGTTTCGACAGTCCGCGTATGGTACCCGTAATATTTCACCTATCATTCCGTGGCTGCGGCAGGTCAACCGAGAAATCTAAGAGCAGCAACAGATCGGATTGGAACTGGACCACCAAGCGTGCGATACATATACAATAAAAGAACATTCCATCTCGATGTAACTACAAGCACTTGTACATATAATAGTTCAGTAAGATAGATCGGATGCTGCATTGTCCAACCGTACATGTCCTCGTTCGCTTCGAAACTCAGCCTACTTCTTATTGCCCCGAGAATTCCGGAATGAAGAGTAGTGCTCCGCACACGCCTTGGTGGTAGGATGATCAGGTCCAAGGACTCGCCGATATCCAGCTATTGCTCTCTCATAGAAGATCGCAGCTTGCACAAATCGAGATCGTAATGCCAGAAGATATGCCAAGTTGTTTATGCTCGTCAGCGTCTCAGGATGCTCCTCCCCTTGCACCTTCTTCCTTAGCCGCAATGCCTCTCGATGCATCTCCTCCGCCTCCGCGTACTTCCCCTGACGACTCAGCGCCGAGGCCAGGTTATTCATGCTCGTCAGCGTGTCAGGATGCTCCTCCCCGAGCACCTTCTTCCTTAGCTTCAATGTCTCTCGATGCATCTC
>NW_015622546.1:2807806-2895781 GCF_000835495.1 Cladophialophora immunda
TCAGGATGCTCCTCCCCTTGCACCTTCTTGCTCAGCTCTAATTCTCCTCGGTGCATCTCCTCCGCCTCCGCGTACTTCCCCTGACGACTCAGCGCCGAGGCCAGGTTGTTCATGCTCCTTAGCGTTGACGGATCTTCTCTCCCGACTATCTTCTCTCGCGTATCAGATACTTGTCGATAGAGACCCTCTGCTACCCTATACTGTCCCTGGTCTTGATAAAACGATGCAAACCATTCCGCCGCCACACAACTATTAAGTTCTTGTCCTAATCGCCGGCCGTCGGAAGAAAACCGTCGGTCGTGCTTAACGCACATATCAACGTGCCCAAAAAGGACCATTCGCGCCTGCAGCGAGTGATTGATAGATCTGTCCATCTGCCGTATACTGTCTGTCACCATCTTAATCGCCTCATACACAAACCCGTGAGTCGACTCCTCTCTCACGCGGAGTTGCAGCCAGTCGCAGATCACCGGATGTAACGAGAAGTGTGTACAATACCCAGAGCTGTCACTACTGATGCTGTCCAATAGGGAGAGGTCGTACGCCTTCGAGATCAGGTCTGAAAATAGTTTCGCATTCCACGCTTCGCGACTCAATACGGGTGACTCGCAGTGAGTCGCGTCTGGTCCCAATTCCGAAAGCACCGTCGAATGATCCACCGAGTAGCTATTAGAGGCCTTGTTAGGGGAAGATGACTGGTCGTACTTGTTTCGGCTGGACTCCTCAAGACTAAATATCTTCATCCAGGCCGGTGCCGGCTGCGATAACTCCCAGTGGTAGCGAAAGAGCGGTTCGCCAATCTGGCCAGGTTGGACGAACGCCGACACCGTCAAGAAGTGTTCTACATCGCGTCGCCGAGCCTCGTTATCTTCTAACTGCTGAAATGACATCTCCCACGTCGTAAACGCGCTGATTGCTCGATTCTCTTCTTCTTTCCCATCGACCTGTGTTGTGCGATACTTCCAGAATCGTGGCGTATGTTGTAAGATCTGTGCACATTGTGCGTCATACAATGTTAAGAACTCGTCTATCTGGTTCGGTGCTAGTTGCCTGTAGCGAATAAATGCTGCCGCTTGATCAAGGGCTAGCGGGAGCCCGCCAAGTCGTCGGACAATCTCACGACATTTCTCCTTATGAGTATGAACCTGAGACGGAGGATGTTCATGGAGAAGAAGTTCGGTGCCTTCGTGCTCGTTCATAGGCGGTACAACCACCACCCGGCCGAGCCCTTCGAGCCCTTTGCTGCGACTGGTGATAAGAATGTCGCCTATGCTATCTGCGTTGGATAAGTTAGCTAGTTTCGTGAGGATAAGAAGGTAACTAACGAGATGGGATAAATTGCTCAATGCTCGTAAAGTGATCCGGGTCGTCATAGTTATCCAACACCATGAGCCACCGCTCGCTCCGTCGCGCCAGCGCCTGGACGACCAGTCGGATTTTGGTTCGAGTGTCGTCGATTCCCGCAAGTGGCTGTCCAATCTCTGCCGCCACTCGTTCCATCGACTGTGTCGCTATCGTCTCCGAACTCGCATTAATCCAGAATATCTCCGCATAAGTGGACCGCCGTCGTCGACAATACTCCAGCGCAATCTGACTCTTCCCTTGTCCGCCCATCGCCTGGAGGATGAGTACACGACATTCGTCCGCGGCATCGTCCGTAAAGTATTCCTGAATTCGTTCCAGCTGCTTTTGGCGACCTCGGAAATATTTGACTCGCCGCCGGCGGGCTTGTTCGTACGTCGTTTCGACAGGAATGGAAACAACCTCAAAGAAAGATAAGATTGAGACACTTCCTATCACTAGTTGAAGCTACTTACAGATGGTGCCGCTATTGGCAGCGGCTGCCGGGCGTCTCTCGCCATCTCTTTAAGGACTTCGGCCACTAGCAAATAATCCTCCTCCGTCGCTCGTCCAAACTTGTTCATATTGAAATGTGTCCGCGCGAGGGGGTGTTTCGACACCCGATCTGATAGGTCGAGACACCCCGATCGTTCATTAACAGCGAACGCCTTCGCCACATCAGTATAAGCCGAACATCTCGTTATGCGCTCGTCTTACCTTTCGTCTCTGTTTCCCCACAATTGATCCAATCTCGCTCGCTTGGAGCTCGAAGAAGCACGCGATGCGCGCATGAGGCATTTGTACCCACACTCGCTTCTGAAAATCATCCACCAGGTCTTGTAGTAGCTCATTGCCTAGGTCGAGGATATGGAGAGGCTCCTGCTCAATATCTTCTGCGGTATACTCTCGTGCTGCCGCCTGCACCATTTCGCTCTGGCTCATGCCATCGGCCCCGCGGAACGGCGTGCCGAAGAACACTAGCCCTCGGACCGCATCGAACACGCCGGGCCACTCCTTACGGTCATGGTAAGTATCGCATACTGCCTATTCCTCTCATCAGCTCATAACCGTCTCTCTGGTATATACACTGACCTTGAGTACAACGAGCCCGCCGAAACTGTGCGCAATGAATATCAACGGTCGATCGGTACAGCCCTTGTCTCGTCAGTCCACCGTTCTTATCCTCAAGTCCATCTCTTGCCTACCTTTCGCTCTCGCCTCAGCGCCGCCAGCAGCCGAGCCGCCACGTTCCGAGCCGACTGTTTAATCGCTGCCGGCCCGAACCAGTCCGACTTGTATCCGTAGCGCATGATGCGTGAGTTTGGCACCGCCGCTGGCAGCATATCCTCCTTTTCGAGCCAGTTGACCCACTGAGCTTCATCGCCCTCGCCACGTTTCTTGGTCCAGGTGTCGTCCGGGTGCGCGCCGAGGCCGTGGACGGCGACAACGCTGTCGTGTGTTAGAGAGCTGAACCAGTCACATTAGGCGTTACACTCACTCGATGATCTTCTCTCCATTCTCGGCATCCGGGCTCGATGTCGGCTCCCGCAGCACTTTCAACCCCGTGTCGTCGTCAGTGGTCGGTCGCACCTGAGGCTGAAGTCAGTGACTCGACTGGAGCAGGCAGAAGATGGAAAGCACCATGGTCAGTTCACCACCTGTGAGGCTTATACTGAATAAGACAAGGTGGCTTTGGCCCACAATATAACAGTAGGCATACTACACAGTGTGCTCTGTTGGTGGACGACATATCCGACGTGGCCTTGCTGGGCGGCAACTTCGTGGCTATCTATGAGGCTAAATGCAAGACCTTCCCTGCGTCCAGCCAACTGTCACAGCCACGATGGTTTTCTCAAAGAGGAAAAGCCGATTCGACGAACAGCTCGGCAGCCCCTCCTTATCTACTCGCTGGGTCTGAACATTTTATTACAGCGCACATGATCATTCAATATTCAGGAACTATCGTTACATACGGTGGTCAACACTTAACTAGCATAGACAAACTACAATGCCAGCATATCCCCGAACATCTCCATTTTTGCAACCTCACCAACTTTGTCCCGACCTTGACGTATCCGGCTCCCCAGCGGCGACCCAGCATCTTCCTGGTCATCCAACTATATCACTATCTGATTCTGACGCGCTTTCCAGATTTCTCCGCCAGGAACTCTGGGCCGCGGATCTCGAAGCCGTCGCATCGAGGTTATGGATCTTAACCACGCCCTCCAGCGCCAGTATCCATGCTCTCCATCAACAAAAGGTCCTCGGACGGGAGATCGTTGTGACCGAAGATCCGCGCCTACACTTGGTGTGGATTAACAATCGCATTTTCATTAAGCCGCTACCCCCTTATCTTTTGTCGTACTCGTTTTGGATGAGTACGTTTCCACAGTCGCCATTACTTACACAGCAATGGCACATTCGGCGTGCAGCGATTGGTTTCCTGCGGACGTATCGCTATCTCATCCAGCACGAGTCTGATCTATTGATTGCGCAGCAAGAGCATCTACGACTAGTCCCGGTCAAGCTCAACTGGACCGATATGTCTACTTTCTTAGCCGACCTTGAAACTGTTAAAGATGGCGATGCTTCTGCTCGGTATCGATATGGAGAACTTCGTCTTTCTCGACTTAACCTCTACGCCCCCTTTTTGTTCGGTCGACTCTCCTACGAACATATTCCCATGCAATATGGAGAGTACTTTGCACGCCTTTACGGGCCGATCTTGTTTATCTTTGCCGTGGTGACGACGATTCTGAATGGAATGCAGGTGGCTCTCGCTGCCGATCCTAGGCGGCAATCCTCCAACTACTTTCTGTGGAAGATATTCTACTGGTTTGGTATCAGTACATTACTCATCACAGTTACTGTCGGATCTTCTTTAATAGCGCTTTGGTTCGGAATGATTGCGAATGAGTGGAAGTTCACGCTGAGAAACCGACATAGGGCTAAGGGATAATGTATGGGCACATGTGTATATGTGTTTAGAAGCAGAATTGTACAGGAAAGAACCTGCCAGCCCATTGTGCTAACAGGTTCAGGATCATTTTATACGGCAATCGGAAATAATTTCAATGTAGTTTGATATGGGTACAGTAGTACGGTATTCGACATGCGGAATCATGATCAGTATTCCGGCTGATCAGACCTTGCCTTTTCGCGGTTGCGGCTGATGTATCCGTCCACACTCCCGACGACCCTCCGCAGCAAAATGTGGAGTTAGCCATACATGTATATTAAGTCTCATTCTGTACAATTAGCCAATGACCCCGCAAGCAGCACACAGAAGCTTAGGCGAGCTTACAGCCGGCGATGGTCGTCTAGATTATTGTAAATGGCCAGACCTATGATTTTCTGTCTCAGATTGATGCTGTTCGCAGATCTCTACACCAGTAACATACCCTCTAGTTTCTCGGCCTACTCGGCTTTTGCGCTGCGCGATAGCATTGTCGCCAATCTCAAAGATACGGTCAACCGCAGGTCGTTGGCCTGATGCCACCACAAACACGATAACCATACTCCACCAGGCAAAGAATCCACATTGAGCAAGATCACACTGCAGAACACAGCTTCTAGTTATACTAAAGGGCGGCATTCCATTTGAGCAGAGCCGATCTAGCAAATACCTGACGGCGAAAATAGCGATCGACGTCCTCCCCTGCCACATGACCCGAGAGCCTGAGAAGTACCGGCGGCGGCGCCCATATGGCAAGAGAAAGGTTAGCATACATACTAGTTGACATGGTTATTATCGGATCCTAGAGCTGTTCACCGACTACAATGCAGGGCGGTCAAGGCGGGAAGGCCAGATAGTCGTCCCAACAGTCAATATTGCGGCTCTCAGGGCACAACCTTGACTACATGAGTTTCAAGGAATCCTCAAATCAAATCCACCAGAGCATTCTCGCTCGATTTGCGAAACCCTTCAGGATGGTAAGGACGGTGATGCTCGTATGTTATGATGGCGGTGCGGTGTGCTGCGGCGAACTGAAACGCAGGGAATACGTGCAAGCGGGTGTTCTGTGTCCGCAGCCTAGTTGGGCCGGAAACTGGGACCTGTCGCCCATCGTCATCAACATTCGGTGCCATCTCCATTCATCGTCACGCCAGACCATCGCGATGGCCGCCGACAACCCCTTCGCAGATATTTTCAATTTCCAAATTGCTGATCCACAAGATGACTCACAAATGCAGGACGCCGACGATGTTGACCGTGCCGACGCATCTTCCCTCCCTGACTCGGCCGAATTGAATACGACCCCAAATGAAACTGTCGACGACTCACAGAAGGAGTGCGTCTCCGAAAAGAGATATTATCTGCGTAGAACCAAGCTGTCCTTCCTCCAGGTGGCGGAATGGGATCAAGAGAAGGCGTACGATGACGATCCTCCCACATGTCTTCACTATTCCATCGAGTGGAAGGTGACTGTCAGCGGCAAGACGATTGGCAAAGACACTGAGCCGGATGTGGTGCTGGCACCAGGTTCTTACTGGCGACAATTCTTGCGATCTCGGGTAGAGAAGCTCCTGCAAAAGAAAGTGTCTCCCAACCGCAGTGTCAGATGTGATGACACCAATGTCGTCGTCTCAGTCAGCGACCGGACGGAGCGCGATCTCACCAAGCGATTTGACGAGACCGATATTGACTGGGCCCTGGTGGAGAAGCAATTGGTCGTGTGGGAGGCCTTTTTTCGAGCTGGCAAGAAGCTGCGGGTCGACCTATCATTCAACTACATCGACGCCGGTCGAGCATTAGCCAGCGGTTCCGGTAAGAGAGGGGGTAAAAGAGGTGCCATTTCGGCCACTCAACACATGCGCGCCGAACTAAGTGCACAGCTCGACGCTGAAGAAACCGTGTCAGGTCAGCCCTCAATCTGGCGAGATGTGTATAATCTCATGCGCTGCCCGGGTCCGCCCTGCCACCTCGGCCCTCACTGTTGGCGGGATCCGGTCGGCAAGAGACATTACAAGTTGAATACTCATCACCTGCGCAGCCTCATTCGGCATGTCGAACTGGGTGGCACTTTACAAAGTCATGATGATGTGCCTGACGATATTCGGCAGCAGTTATATGCAGAGGAGCAGCAAAAGATGGAGAAGAGGAGGGCAGATACTACCAAATCTCCCGGTGTCATCCCATCGATTAACATCACCAACGTCATGCCAGGAAGTACTGCCCAGACTCCATTATCACATCCCAATGTAGCAACGCCCGATGCCGTCGTACCTTTGGCGGCGGCCGTGACATGTCAACTGCGCATTCCCAGTCTGCGTGACGTAGCGGTAACTGACTACTGTATCTGGCAGCAATCCCAGGTGCGTCACGAGTCACTCAAAGCGGAGTTTCGAAAGGCTCGGGATGCAGTGTTGTTAGAAGGTCTTGATCTCGAGCAGGTGCATGAAGATCAAGATTCCGAATTCCTCATCAAGAAAGGAGTTAAAAGAGGCATTGCACGGCGTTTTATCCGCGACATTGAGGTTTGGGCTAAGCGTCCCAGAAGTGATTCGACGTAGTAACGGAGCGAACACAAGAAATAAATGGGCTGGTCTTATTTATTTAGTCTCGTTTAACGTCGCTCGAGTCACATCTAAGGTCTCAGGTGGACGCCAGCCCTCGCTGGAAACAGTCTGCCCTCGCTGGAAACAGTCTGCCCTACCTCCTCTTTCCTAATTAGTCAGAATCGGGCTGTACGTCGTCCAGCCCGGTCCCGACCAATCAGATTCCATGGACTCAGTCCATCGTAGACCATGTCGACCTAGCCTCAGGTGGTCTCAGCTGGCTACCACCTCGTCGACACCTCACCATTGTCCTCAGGCGCGAATCCGCACCGCGTCGTCGCCGTCGGGGTCGAGCGCCTGCGGCTCCTGCCAGCTCTCTTCAATAGTGAAGCCTTTCCTGCCCTTCAACCTCCATCTCCTCCTGCGAGGATAGGATTGTGAAGAAGCTAGCAGATAGCTCGCTCTCGTAGAAATAGAGAGGTAGTTGCTTACCCCCTTTAGGCTGGAATCGTTTGATCCTTATGCGTGTCGATCTCAGTCCCAGCCCGTTATCGATGAGTCGGTTGGCTATTGAGGTGTCATCAATCACGAGCCTCATCGACCGCCTTTCTCTCTTTTCGTCGTCCTGCCAGCTCTTCCCCCACCAGGACGCTCGTACCACTCTTAAGCCCATATAGCCTATTGAGTTCTCTTCGTAGATAGCCTGCGCCGTCTCCTCAGCTGTGCCTACCACCAGCACATCCGAGAGAAGCAGCTCGAACTCTCTCTTCGCTGGCGCGACTGAGGGTTCCCATTTCGGAATCCAGTTCATACTTTCTAGGGCTTGTTTCGCCCCGTGGCCCTTAAAGGTGTATTACGGTCTCGTTATACCCATACATCCTTATGGACATAATTCGATCGGCCGCTGCCGGGCCCGCCCTTTCTCTGATACTCTCCAGCATCTTCCATGATCCCATGCCTCGAAGGCGGACTCTATCCGCCTCCTTATTCATTCTTAGCCGAAGGACCCCTCCTTCAACCCTTGGTGGGTGTCTTGGGTACCATCCCTCATAGATTAGCCCTTCGCTTTCCTCCGTCGTAAGTCTACGGCCGACGTCGCCGAGTTACTGCTAAAGCATGGCGACGAGGATGGCGCCGCTGAGCGAGGAGGGGACGGTCCTGCCTTTGCTTTTCCGCGAAGGTCGATATTGCCGGGTTTCTTCAGGTTCCTGCCCCTGCTTGGGCTCCTACTCTCGGTGTTGCGACGCGTGTTTCCGGGCGCGTCATTTTCGCGTTTTTCACATGTTCCTTGGTTTTCCGGGCTGTTGAGCACAACCCATAGCTTTTGGAGCCTCCCCTTGAGTGCGTAGTACTTGTCGTCTTCTTCAATGCGTTTGTATGTGTCGTCGATATCGCTCTCGATCTCCCGGAGGAGCTTGGATGCCTGCGCGGTCACCATCCTCTAAAATTTCAAGTTCGTCTCTAGATCGGGCTGGTCCTGTAAACGTAGAGATATCATTTTAGCTAGTTTATGTACCGCATTATTATAATCGGATTCAATTATATTCCATAGAGTAGAAATACATCGCCCCTGAGTTCTGTCATAAGGCTATTTAATTCACCTCCGGTTCTTCAATGATTACCCCTGCATGTCTAAAGTGACCTTGAGCACTCTCTTTCTTACTTCCCACCATTTCAACACACCATTCAAGAAACGCACCAAAATCTTGCTCAGGACTCTCCACGTAAGTATTCCATTTTCGTTTAATGAACGCTTTCAATTCGGCAAAGAACTCTTCAATGGGGTTGAGATCAGGTGAATACGGCGGTAAGTAAACAAGTTTGACCCCGGCATTATAACACATCTGCTCAATTTGATCGCTACGATGGAAGGATGCATTGTCCATGACCAGCACGGACTTTGGCTCGGGCCATCTGCCACAGTGAAGAAGGAGCTGTTCGACAAAGTCTTTAAAGACATCGCTGTCCGTGGGCCCTTGGAAGACCCGGGCCAGGAGCAGTCCATCTTGTGAGTACGCGGGCAGGATCTGGTATCGCTGCCCACGGCGAAGCTGGGTCACCTGGACTGGTGTCGAACCTAGGGGCGACCACCCGGTCCGTCTAAATCCAACCCGTTTGTCGCAACCGGATTCATCAACATAGACGAGATGATACGAGTGAAAATGAGACAAATTATGGAGATAGAAGTCCCTCAAATCCGCGTTGCGTTCCATCGCCACCCGACGAGCCACCTTTTTTGACCAGCCGCTTCTGGCCAGCGTTCTGCTGATGGTGGACGTGGCCACAAGCACCTCAAATTCATCCCATAGGAACACCGCCATCTCATCGAGGTATAGATCGGGTTTTTCAAGGAGATGTTCGCGCAACGCATCGACCATAGGAGGGGTCAGGGATCGAGGGCGTCCACAGCCGTTGCGGGGCGCTTTGGTACTGCCGAAGCAACGAAGGTTGGCGCGGATCGACTTGATAGTACGGATGCTGCAGCCCGCCACGTCGGCCATCTGTTGGTTGGTTAGCGACTGTCCGACGATCATATCTCGTAACTGATCATGCTGCGACGCCGCAAGATTCGGCGCCATTGAAACTTGCCGCAGCGCATGCAAACACGAACGAACAGTGTGTGACCTTTTAGCCTTTCAGGTTGGGAACTGTGAGAATATGCTAGAATATTCCATCATTCTGTCTGTACAGCCAATTAGAGGGACTGCGGTACACGAACCAATAAAATTCCGCAATCCTTCAGCATACGCTCCACCGTAGGCTAGATTATGATAGCAATCATAGATGACCATTAATATCGAGATGTTCCGCGCGTTGTTTGTCGATGGCGTTGGATTTCCCTGTTGCGACAGGCGTTGGAGGTGCCCATGTGTCAATGATGCTGGCCCATCCGTAGACCTCGGCGCGCTTAAGTGATCTGGTGATCGGTTAAAAGCTCAGAGCAGGGTGCTTTCTCTGATACGCCAGTGCAGTGTGATGCACAGACTCCTTACCCAATGGAATCGAACGACATCAGCCACAACCCAAGGGACAGCAGATTCCAGCAGCTCCAGCCTTACAACAGCTGAAACCATGGCAGGCTCAATGGCCGATTTTAACGCTCCCATCAAGTCCATGCTACACACTGGAGATTGCTCTCCTTACACTGTTCACATCTCGAAACGGAATTCTGCCTAACTATGGTATGTGTCGACCTCTAGTTTGTCTGGCCTAGTTAACTCGATCAAGGTGCGACCGACCACTGACGACGACACGGGGTTGAAAGTGCTGCGGGAGCCGACATCGAGCCCGGATGCCGAGAATGGAGATAAGATCATCGAGTGAGTGTAATGCCTAATGTGACTGGTTCAGCTCTCTAACACACGACAGCATTGTCGCCGTCCACGGCCTCGGCGCGCACCCGGACGACACCTGGACCCAGAAACGCGGCGACGGCGATGAGGCGCGCTGGGTCAACTGGCTCGAAGAGGAGGACATGCTACCAACAAGGGTGCCGAACGCGCGCATCATGCGGTACGGATACAAATCGGGCTGGTTTGGAGCAGAGGCGATCAAGCAGTCGGCTCGAACGACTGCGGAGCGGTTTCTAACTGCCTTGAGACGAGAGCGAAAGGTGAAAACCGATGGGTGCATAGGAGAGATGTGGCGCTGACAAGAGAAGGACTGCATCGATCGACCGTTGATATTGATTGCCCACAGCTTTGGAGGGTTAGTAGTGCTCAAGGTTAGTTTGCCGACCTCCACTGATACTGGTGTAAGGGTGGACTGACGAGAAGCATAGGCTGTTTGCAATACGTACCACGACCGAGACGACTGGCCCGGCGTGTTCGATACGGTCCGAGGGCTGGTGTTCTTCGGCACGCCGTTCCGCGGGGCCGATGGCATGAGCCAGAGCGAAATAGTGCAGGCGGCGGCACGGAAGTATACCGCAGAAGATATTGAGCAGGAGCCTCTCCACATCCTCGACCCAGGCAACGAGCTGCTGCAAGACCTAGTAGATGATTTTCAGAAGAGGGTGTGGGCGAACATGCCTGGTGCGCGCATCGCGTGCTTCTTCGAGCTCCAAGCGAGTGAGATTGGATCAATCGTGGGGAAACAGAGACGAAAGGTAAGAAGGGTGTATAACAAGATGTTTGGCTCATACTGATGCGGTGAAGGCATTCGCCGTCAATGAACGATCCGGGTGTCTGGATGTGTCGGATCGAGTGTCGAAACGCCCGCTCGCGCGGACGCATTTCAACATGAACAAGTTCGGGCGAGCGACGGAAGAGGATTATTTGCTTGTGGCAGAAGTGATCGAACAGATGGCGAAAGATGCTCAACAGCAACTATCGGTGCCGTCGATGCTGGTCCCACCTGTAAGTGTATGGAAGAGTCAGATAGCAGAATAACTAAAGCCCATTCTGTGTTGAAGGTTGTATCCGTGCCTTTGGAAACGACGTATGAACAGGCAAGCCGGCGGCGAGTCAAATATTTCCGAGGTCGCCAAAAGCAGCTGGAACGAATTCAGGAATACTTTACGGACGATGCCGCGGACGAATGTCGTATGCTTATCCTCCAGGCGATGGGCGGACAAGGGAAGAGTCAGATTGCGCTAGAGTATTGTCGACAACGGCGGTCCACTTATGCGGAGATATTCTGGATTAATGCGAGTTCGGAGACGATAGCGACACAGTCGATGGAACGAGTGGCGGCAGAGATTGGACAGCCACTTGCGGGAATCGACGACACTCGAACCAAAATCCGACTGGTCGTCCAGGCGCTGGCGCGACGGAGCGAGCGGTGGCTCATGGTGTTGGATAACTATGACGACCCGGATCACTTTACGAGCATTGAGCAATTTATCCCATCTCGTTAGTTACCTTCTTATCCTCACGAAACTAGCTAACTTATCCAACGCAGATAGCGTGGGCGACATTCTTATCACCAGTCGCAGTAAAGGACTGGAAGGACTCGGACGAGTCGTAATAGTACCGCCTATGACGAACCAGGAAGGGACAGAACTCCTCTTATACGACCATCCAACGTCTGAGGTGGACGCTCATCGGGAGAGATGTAGTAAGATCGTCGAACGGCTAGGCGGGTTACCTCTCGCCCTCGATCAGGCAGCAGCCTTTATCCGATATAAGCAGCTCACGTTAGATCAGCTCGACGAGTTCTTAAGCTTGTATGAGGCACAACGCGAACAGGTGTTACGACATACGCCCCGGCGATTCTGGAAATACGGCACGGTACAAGTCGACGGGAAAGAAGAAGACAACCGGGCGATTAGCGCATTCACGACGTGGGAGATGTCATTTCAGCAGTTGGAAGAAGACGAGGCGCGGAGGGGCGATATTGGGCACTTCTTGACGGTGTCGGCCTTCTTCCAGCCCGACCGGATTGACGAGTCACTGTTCCGCCACCACTGGGAATGGACGCAACCGGCGCCAGTATGGATGAGGATATTCAGTCATGAAGATTCCGGCAGCAACGACTGCTCTCAGTCGTCGGAATCTGACAGAGTCTCCGACAGCGACCCAGAAGGTCCTGCAATGGCTTCGGCAGGGTCCGGGTCAGACGCAGAAGACGAGACGCCAGTGGTAGATCGAGAACCGTGGAATGCAGATCTATTCTGGGAGTTGATCTCAAAGGCGTACGACCTCTCTCTGTTAGACAGCATCGCTAGTGGCGCGTCTATCGATGGGGCACGCTTCTCGTTACATCCGGTGATCTGCGACTGGCTGCAAGTCCGATTGGGGATGGAGGCGACTCACGAGTTTGTATCTGAGGCAATTGAGATGGCGGCGGATAATGTCCGGCGCATAGATGGATCCGTCAACTATTCACTACAAGCGCGAGTGATTCTCCTTGGGCACATAAATATGTGCCTCGAGAATGACAGACGGCTCTGCTCGGACGGACAACGAGTGGGACAGGAGTTGAGGAGTTGTGCGGCGGCGGGATGGTTTGCATCGTTCTACCAAGACCATGGGCGCTATGATGTAGCAGAGAGCCTCTACCGGCAAGTATCCGATACGAGAAGGGAGACGGTCAGGCTAGAAGACCCTTCGACGCTGACGAGCATGAACAACCTGGCCTCGGCGCTGAGGTATCAGGGGAAGTACGCGGAGGCGGAGGAGATGCATCGAGGAGAATTGGAGCTGAGCAAGAAGGTGCTCGGGGAGGAGCATCCTGACACGCTGACGAGCATAAACAACCTAGCCTTGGCGCTAAGCGATCAGGGGAAGTACTCGGAGGCGGAGGAGATGCATCGAGAGGCATTGCGGCTGAGCAAGAAGGTGCTAGGGGAGGAGCATCCTGACACGCTGGCGAGCATGAACAACCTGGCCGAGGCGCTGAGGTATCAGGGGAAGTACTTGGAGGCGGAGGAGATGCATCAAGAGGCATTGCGGCTAAGGAAGAAGGTGCTCGGGGAGGAGCATCCTGAGACGCTGACGAGCATGAATAACCTGGCCTCAGCGCTGAGCGATCAGGGGAAGTACTCGGAGGCGGAGGAGATGCATCGAGAGACATTGAAGCTAGGGAAGAAGGTGCTCGGGGAGGAGCATCCTGACACGCTGACGAGCATGAACAACCTGGCCTCGGCGCTGAGGTATCAGGGGAAGTACTCGGAGGCGGAGGAGATGCATCGAGAGGCATTGTGGCTGAGCAAGAAGGTGCTCGGGGAGGAGCATCCTGAGACGCTCACGAGCATGAACAACTTGGCATATCTTCTGGCATTACGATCTCGATTTGTGCAAGCTGCGATCTTCTATGAGAGAGCGGTGGCTGGATATCGGCGAGTCCTGGGAGATGATCATCCCACTACAAAGGCGTGTGCGGAGCAATACTCTTCGCTCCGGAATTCTCGGGGCAATAAGAAATAGGCGCTGGGTTTTCGAACGCGGAGGAGATCATCAATAGCTGAATGATGCAGTATCCGGTCTACCCTAACAGTATTACTCTATGCAGTACAAGCGGTGTTTATCAAGATGGAAGCGTTCTTTGGAAGCATGTGAGTTGATCAGTGTAACTTACTGGGCGGATCCGGCTCGCCGGGTACGGATTCAATCTGTTGCTGCTCTATATTTTCGGTAGACCTTCCGACCTTACGGAACGATGAGTGAAATATTACGCGTAGGATACGTCGACTGTCGAAACTTGGGGGTGAAGGCCGCTTTCTATGATTGGTGGCCGGGATAACTGGTCTAGGCTAGATGTGGCAGCACAGCCGGCCATAGGGAACCAGGAGTGGGGCGGAGACAATCTGGAGTAGCCAATGGGGTGAAGGCGATTTTGCAAGCGACTGTAGCGTTACAGAGCACATGCACGGTAATGGTTTCGCCGAACCGTTCGGGGCTTCTTAGTCATCATTATGGGTTATTGAACCTCGCAAAGTGGTGGTCGGCGGTTTCGGGGATAGTTTTCCATTGTCGATGCATCGGCGAGTCTCATCTGGTAGAACATGAAAAATAGTGGTTCAAAGGGCGCCCTAACTCCACAATGGGCATTGACCATAGACGGTTGTGGTTCAACCAAAGACCCTAGGGTAAGCGAATAACCTCGCAAAACAGGCGACCGGTTTCGAAGAACACCACGACTTCCGTCCGCTTATCTCGACCTACTGAAGGGAAGCCCATAAGAAATGGTAGTATAAGTGGTATACTGCGCAGAAGCAGAAGCTATGGAAGTCATGCACCGTATCCTACACACTTATATTGACGACGTCCTGTTTGAAGCGCAAACCATTATACTGTATAATGTGTTCAGTCGTCCTGTCTATAGGACATCCTCTTACTCCAGAAATCCTGCGCATTTTGCCTCGTTGTCAGGGCTATCCCAGGCTACTACGAGATTGAGACATGATGCATTATTGAGAGGACATCAAATGGTCTCGCTTCGTTGGCAGCAGTGTTGAATATAGTCTTCCCGCAGTCTAAGCTATTAGTGGGCGAATCGACAAAACGGGCCCGCACGAAAATCATCACGTTTCGTGTGTGACGAGGGTTGCCTTGTAGTTAGGGGCGATAAATTCATGATTGGCTGCTTCCTAGCCGTAGGTGCTCGTGAGTTTCAACGTGTCGGCGGCTGAAAGCAGATCGTTGGTTCGCAGCTTTCAAGAGCAGCCTGCGGCCACGCTTGTTCGGTCTCAGTTTTCTGCGTATGCTATACATGGTGGAATTGTCCTCCATTCCACTCATACCAATAGATATGGCAGCCAGTGTTGCAAAATAGGATACAGGCGGAGCGCAAAAATATCACGACAAAGCTGGCCGCCAGTAGGTCAAGCTTGATCGTTTAAGTCGTAGGAAACACCTTTCATCATTTGGAATTCAACCTAACTGAATGACCACAGGTAAACGGAACTATTCAGCCCGAGATAAGGGCGAGGAAGAAAACGCGACTGATCACCGGAGAAAGAGCCGAAGAATATAGGAAAGTAGTTAGTTGATCTCGCTCTATACAACTTCATTACCTCGTTACTATGTCACTGACGGCGTTGCAGCCGACTACCTGCGCCCGCAAAACTCGACAGGCTCCAGAATAAGATGGTATAGCACGAGTTAGAGGGGCCGCTTAAACTAATGCTGCTCTTAGTACCGGCGCCACACGGCTTAGATCTCGCCTTCCCGTTTGCTGTTGTTGAGGGTAAGGCTTACTCGACCGGTAATAAATCTTCGAGGCAGAGAACTAAGCTGCGGTTTCCGGGGCCTGCGCGCTTAAGATATAGCTTGATCTGGATAGCCTGGTCAACAGCGGAACAATAAGATCTGGTGCTCTGCCTCCAGTAATCAATAAGATGACTATAATATACTATTGTCTGTGTAATCGCTATCTCCGTCATCCTCCTCCTTCGTCATCATTATCCATACTCTCATCCTCACTCATTATGTTATCATCTTCTAGGTCTTCGCCTCCATCGCTAATGGGTTCGTTAACTGTTTCTTCCTCCACTAAAACGATCGCCTTTACATCGTTGGCTGGGTCTTTGTAGATTGCTCGAATCCTTACCCGTCCGTCATCTTCATATACCTCGTCCCATATTCGTACGTCTCGTCTCCCCCCCAATTCATCCTGTAGAGCCTTTTGAGCGGCCAAAGTGGCCTTTTCTACAGTCGGTTTTGTGGTGACCCGGACTGGATAGCAATCTGCAATGTGGGGGTCCGTGCTAAACCATTCCGAAATTTCCTTCTTCACACAGACGTTGATAAGGCCTTCCTTGACGTCGTAGGCGTACCTCCATATTATGTCGTGCGCGTCCGCCTTGACTCATAATCGCCAGGGACGAGTTGTGGTTTCTATGATTTGTTTGTCTTACAATCGCCGAACGGTAACTGGTTATCATCACAATAAATTCTCGTTTTGGCCATCAGAGAACCGTTGGATGCATGAACGCCTCGTCTCCTGACGGAAGTAACCCCCGGATCATCTCAACCTGTGTACACCCCTAATAACCTCGCACGTGAGATACCGGTTTCAATCACGTCGTCGACGATTCTGCGGGATATCTACTTCCTCCTTCCCTCGCCCTTCGACGTCTTTCGAGAATTCGATCATTCTTGAAGGCACAGCCCACAGTTAAATCTCCTGTCAGGCACAGTCACATATAGAAAAATCCATCCGCACGTGACCGTGGAGACGTGTCCACTGGTGCCTTTCACGAAAATTCTCCCTCGATCAACTGGCCCCCTACGTGAGCACTGTCTTTACTGCGAACTTTCTAACACAAGCACTCACAGCGATGGCCTTCACTCAAGAACAGGCAGTCTTTCAACCTTTTTATCAGCGGTGAGCCTTTATCACCTATTTGTAACATTAGATTTAACAGATGTATAGGTCAAAGACGGAGAAACCACTGAAAAAGATTCATCAGGAATTCATGGGGTTCAAACAAACCTATGACACATCAAAGTCACCAACACCTCGAGACCGCATTGATCGCTTCACTAGGCTGTCAACTGTAGTGAGCGACTCAGTTCAACTCCCACCCGACGACACCATCGAGCCAAATGGATGCCTCCATGACGAAGTCTCAAGGTCCTTGAAGGGACTGAATGTCGAGAAACATCCATACGGTCGTCGCTCTGCGCAGAAGCTTACCAAACGGTACTTAGTTGAGTGTAGAGCTAAAAAGGAAAGTTTACAGTCCATCCCTTTTTACCTAGGCTAACATAAATCCTGGTCTGCAGGCCGAAATGTTACGTGGCTACTGGATCGAAGAGCCTTCCTGCCCGAGCTCCCCTCGCAGGGTGTAGGAAGAGCAGTTGTGGGCCGTATTAGCCCATCCCCTGCAAAGTGCGACTCCCCGTCGACATATCCTTGCAATCTTCATAGGGTAATAGAAAAGGTGGACCCCAAAGGGTGGGTATTCGTTCCTGGCTCGGAGGATTAGTGGTGGTGTATTGCAAAAAGGGCGAACGTTCAGGATGGCAGTGAAGGCGGTTGGAAGCCGCTTCCCAGCTACCTGTAGAGCCGATCTTTGACATGAGGACTGTCCACCCTGGCTGGGTTTTGCAACACTTCACTTGCAGCCCTTTTCTTGGGCAGGGCCATTCCATTCTGCAGCCGCTGGCGTTTACTGCATGCGCTATTTACCAATGTCATTTACGGATGCTTCAATCCGCCAACTCGGTCAGTGTCAATATAAATCAGACAGATAGGCTGGATGCAGGGTTGGCGTTTTCGCAGAACTCCTGCCTATCTCCGTCCACTTGCCCAGCTTGCTAAATACCTACACTGGCCAATATACGGTGAACTCTTGGATTCCTGATATCCGATCTCAATCTTGACAAAGAACCTGAACAACATCTGAAGACTATCCTCAGTGGAGAAAGATCGTATCTCGTGGTCGCCCATTGCGCCGAGTCGTCGAAAATGAATCCCTATTCTTTCCACGGAAATTGATCCGACGCGATCTTGAGCTGGGGAACTGTCCAGTTCCTGAAATCATTCTTCATCCACGGCCCAAGGACTTGCAGAACTTCCCCCTTTAGTTCCTCAAATGCATCCCCAATCTCCTTCACGGTATGCATATTTTCCGCCCTAAATAGGTTGAGATCTCGAATTTCTTCGTCGTCTTCAGACCAACCTAACAAAGCTTGATATAACTCGATCTCGAGCCTATCATCAACCAGACCAATTGAATCAAGAATTTGAGCCGCCCCACAGCGATCAAAAAGTTCGGTGACTGTCGCGATACTGCCGAGCTCTCGCAGGCCTTCCAGGGCTTCGACACTAGAAGGCCAGTGGGGAAGTACCCGTTGTGCGAGGAACCTGGAATATCCACCCCAGACAACGAAGTGCGCCATAGTCCGAGTGTGACCTAGGGAAGACAATTCGCGATAGACTTCTTGCCGACGTCCAAGAAATTGCTGCGACTGGTGTTCACACATCTTTATGAGATTGTGACTTAAATCCCCCTTTTTTTTTGCAAGCGGCCACCGAGATACAATAACTTCGAGAGCTTTTGTGAACCCGTTTTCATCTTCCACTTTTTGGGAAGCTTTCAAAGCCAGAACGGGATCTTCCGAGAGGAAGCCATTGATCAATGGGACCAATGTGGATCTGACGTTTGGAATGCATTCGTACTCTTTGGCTACTTGAGCCAGGATATATATCTGCTGGTTTGAGAGGTTTGCTGGATATTGGTGATATAGAAGCTCCAGCAATAGATATATGTGATTTGCCAGCTCGATGGGCTCATTGTTAGGCCGCACATCCTAAGATTGTCAGAACTCGTTTTGACTAGGTTTAATACACACAACTATACCTCATCAACAGGAATTAGCTTTCCGTCAATAATACAAAAGAATCCGGTCCATCGCTCTTCAGGGATAGAATCGAAGTACCGCGATTTGCATTTTAGATCCTCCTTCCGCATTCGGAGGTCGTCAGGAATGCTTGAGAGCCGAATGACGGTATCACTCCCCGGACAGGAACATACGGGAAAATGTAGACACGTCCTTTCAAGTTTTGCACGGTGTGCAACTTGACGGGGAATAGCTTTGCGTTTTCTTTTGTACCCCATGGCAAGTAGCTGTTGAACGAGACGATTTCGCAGAGCCAAAATTCAGTTGAAGGAGGTGATAAGATTTGAAGTGGGGCTATAGGATTGTCGCGCAGAGCAATTCCTTTTATCGCAGCATACCAAAGGACGAAAATTCAGTGGCTGGCAGCCTCACCGAGGGGCATTCATACACAAAAAGGATAAACATATTGGTTGGGGTCGCTGCTTGGTTAGCATACGGAGCCACTTACACAGCCAATCAGGCGGGGTGGGAGAGGCCCCTTCGAAACCGAGTTGTGAACACACGGATCCACGTGTGCCAATAACCTGTCAAAGGGTGAATGTCTCTGTCTAGTTAACACGTCCATGTTACTAGCTCAAACGGAAAGAACGTCTTCCAGCCAACCAATCAAGGTCTACTAGGACCAATAATGCTACAGTAACGGCGTCACCTCATCTCCCAGCCCCCGATAGCCTCCAGTTTCTTGAGGGGACAGTCCTCAGAACTATCTACGCGCCCGTGGATTATGAAACAGCAAGGGGTGGATGCCGAGACGAAAGCCTTAAGGAAATGGATACTTCCAGACAATCTGTATACACTTTCGACTTTGGTAAGGAGCGCGGTCTTGTCTTCGAAGCTTCGCCCTAAGAGCCGCTCTAAAACCCGCATTTGTTGGAGGTAGTGGTTTAGAGAAGTTACGGAATCTTGTGCGAGATGACTTTCGTACACTTCACTCAACGCTGCGTGTGCCTTACATCTGAGAAGGAGCAATTCTCGGATAATCGACGGCTAAGTAAACTAAGCGCTGGTATCAGAGAGTTTAGATGCCACTCACCACATGGAGTTTAATCATGATATTCAGTAGTCCAGTATAGTCAGTAGTGACTTTCAGGTGCCTATAAAACACGTGGAGCTCAAAGTCTTTCTCGCCTCTGCTTATCCGGCCGACTTTGAGTTGAACATAAGGGTTGTTAGCGTCTTGAGGTCGGAAGATTTTGAAAGTAGCGGCATCGTCTTCACCAGCTCCCAGCCAATCCATTGGTGGTGTGAGAATATTCTCTCCGCGCTGTATGAAAGTAAAATTGACTCTGTTTGAGAACTGCCGATTGTATTCTTCCTGAACCACGTCTCGTCCGGGGAGCATTGGTAGCGCAAAAATCCCCAAGTATTTTGAGATCAAATAATGTTTCTGCAGTGCCAATATACGAGAATGCAACTGTATCTGAGTCTTCTGCTGACATTCTGATTCGAGTTGCTTCTTGTGGATATCCAAAACTCCAGTCGTTTTGTAGAGAGGGAGAAAATAAAAAATTTTACATAATGAAGATAGTACCACATCTCCGTGGTTCAGATGAAGTCCTCAGCAGTGTGCAGTGTCAGGTACCGAAATTGGTGGTCACAGTGCGGTTTCCCGCCATGGTTAGACTGTATCACACGTGATCAAGCCCCCATGGTCCATGCGATGTGAAAAGGCCCTCCAAAATTCGTGGTACACAGTTCCAAACCGCTTCGCCCTTAGTGCGACAGGGGTTATTGGTCTTCCTTCTCTGGTAGAACCTCATAAAATGGTGGTTTTATGACGCTATTTTAGGTGATAATTCTGAAGTGGTCGTCGGCAGTCATTCTCCGGTGGTCGACCGTTTCACATTTTCTCCCTTGGTCTTCAACCAAGGAGGCATAATGATAACTCAAAACGGAGCTGGGCGCTTACAGCAGCGAATGGTGCACAGGCTGTATCATCTGGTGAGTCTTCCAGCCCGCTCGGCAACATTGCGGTCTGAGAATGACATTACTGTACGATTACCGGACACATTCATGCCATCTGTTGTTACGATACTTCTGGTGCCTCGACGCCTAGACCTTCTTTACCTCGTCCACTTGCCTTTGTGCTTCTTCTTGGTTCCCTTGTTTCGCCTCTTTCTATAATGATCTATGTCTTGGAGCTTGAAGCGGAGTGTGATCTCAGGTTGGCCGACTCGTAGTCGCACACAAGCGCCACTCTGTCGCAGGTAGACGGTGTGTTAATAAAAGGACTGGAGATTATGCTTCGACCATTGGTGACCCCGATCGGAAATATCGAGGCGAACGAAGTATGGCCAGTGGCTGTTTCATGTTGGGAATCGCTGGGCACCATATTCGAGGATACATATCGTCAACTTCTCTTCCGCTTTAGTGCCAGACCTACCCACCGACTTCCAAGGGTGGTCGCCATTGCGGTCGCTGCGCAGGCAACACCGATGACTAGCCTCTCAACCAGTTAGACCGCACGTCAGTCTGCCCAGACGGGCTACACGGTGGTCGCCATAACGGTCGCCGCAGACAACAACGGTGACCAGCCTCTCAACCGATGAGGCATTTAATGGCTTTCAAACAGGCTTTCGCTCAGTGGTCTTCCAAAACATATGGCCAGGCCTTCCAAGAGATATTCTAGCTCCAAATTGAAAACCCGTGGAAAGAGTCATTCCGCTACGAAGGACGAAAAGAAAGCGAAGGCACAATATGAGCAAGCAAGACGTCGCCAGTGGTGCGTAGTGAAGAAAGTTGATGAACTGCACACACTATGCAAGAAGAAGTACTTTCCCCTCATTGTCGATGACCATCGAGCCGACTACGTCAGCTCTGAGAACATTTCAGAGGAATGGCCGTATTCAATGAAAGCTACGACATACCTCGAGATTGGCTAGCACCTGCCAACGACGACAAATATTGTCGGGCGCTTTACCTCGAAAGCGACTCGCTATCGCTGTTGTCGGCTTTGGAAGAGGGAAGACTTTAGAGAAAGCCCTTGGCAGTGAGATCTCCCAAAGGAGTTGTTCCGTCTGCTAAAAAGAGGTGTTTCTTACTAATAAAAGCCTGACAATATTATCTCAAGTCCAGACTTAACACAAAAAAATTGGACACATTCTCCTGATGTCCGTTTTTATTATGGTCCTATCAATGTGGAGATCTTTCAGGGTCGATCCGTTAACTTGGAGAGCTTCGCGGCCTCATCGGTTCAGCCCCGTGACATTCCTGGTTTGACTTATGTAATGACTCACAAAGGTGGCTGGATTCCATCAATTTCGATGCATTGGTTGAGGCAGGTCCAGGGTTGCCTCATCGTAGCTTGCTGGTCATGTTCGGCGGGGCGCTCGTTTGACAAGGAGGTGGTGACGATCCAGAACGAGACCATCTGTACAAAGCCTCTTTGAACCTCGGACCCACTCCCAGCTTCTGTTACGGGCCCAGTTAAAATAACACCGAATCCCTTTTCGTCTAGTAGCATCTCCTAGATGCTGGAGCCTGTCGTCCAAGAGGAAGGACGAGGGGCAAGGAACACGAAGCCATAGTAAAGCACCGAGTCGAAAGGAGGAGATGTTGTCTCAGCATGGAGAGGACCAATAGGCATCCCAATCATGACTGTCACTCTTCCCGTACGCATCTAAAAGCTGGTAATCGTGTGCTATGGGTCCGTGCCTCGTCGCAAAAAGTGGTTTGTTGGCTTAAATTGTTGGCTGGTACTACTGCAACATAATCCTTGGCCTCAAATGCCTCACCGGTTAAGGCTACCAGGGTTGTTATCTTTGCGATAGGGCGTTGATCCTTGTTTCATCTACCTCCAAGTGTGCTCTCATCCCCAACATTAATCAGTTCCCGCTCCCATCAAGCTCTTTTGAGGTTTTGTCAACGCTCGAGGGATAACACTCTATCGCGATGCCAACCGAAGACTCGAAAAACAAACACCTACCTCCCAAAATCTTTGACGAAAGAAAGGATAAGACCATTACTTCGACACAAACAGATAGTCCGCTCAGAAATGCTTGAGATGTTCGCGACTGAACAGTAAAGCAGCGCTGAACAGGCCGAGCAGAATGGCAAGCTCGACCGCAGAACTCGCGGCGAGAGCTTGTGAACAGTGCAGCCACTACAAAGTTAGATGCAATGAGGAACGCCTATCTTGTACACCCGACTTCTATGTGAGCAGACGGCTGTGCGACACCTAATTAGCCATTTCTAACTTTATGTGGACAGAATTGCCGAGAAGGCTTCCTAGGGTATCGGACTATCCTACAAAAGCTCTTTCCGAGCGTTCATCTGGATACACTGAAAGACCTCTCTCGTGAAAGGCTCATTGAGCTCATTCAAGTGTGCGGTCCCTCTGATCATCTATTGCCTCGACCACTGGATCTGGAGAGAGGATCTCCAGTGAATCCTAATACTACCAATCTCGAGTTGCTACAACCAACTGAAGAATACGAGAGGCTCGGATCTCACACACCTTTCACCATGTGGTGCGAGCTCCCAGCCTATACGTCGCCAAATGAATTAGGCGATTTTGGGAGTCTGGATCCCCGAGTTCTGGCAGAAACGGTGCAATGGGAAAGTCAGCCTCTTCCTCTAGTCGAAGAAGACTTCCTCATGTCATCAGAAAATATCGCGATATACGAACCAGAAGAGTTGAGCCCTACTTTAGATGAGGGACTACTAATCTCCACAAATTCCATTTCGACGACACCTAGTGAGGACGTGAAAGAACGCATAGTATATGGCGATGACTCCAATCAACATATGACCAAAATTGCTCTTAGCGCAGTCGACAAATTCCAGTGCAATTATCCTGGCTGCACTGACAAAAAAACAGGAAAGCCGAACAACTTCAAGCACAAAAGTCATCTGAAGCGACACCAAGAAACTATCCACAGAAACGTTCACGGCCCACCTATGCATAGGTGTTGGGTACCCATGTGTGACAAACGATACAAGAGAAAAGATGCACTTCAAGCCCACTTAAAGAATCACTCGAAAAAGGGAGGCAAAAGTCGTTACGTTGCTACACTAGACAAGGACAGTCAGTACTATGACCCAGATTGGAAAGGCGAACTAGATGAGCGTGAGAACCCGATTCCACTACCAAATGTCAACCATGTTAATTCGCCCATGAAAGTCTTGGGTTCTGAACCGGCACTCGGGTCAGGCAGGTCCAGGAAGTACCCATGCCCCGACTGTTCCTTGTCCTGCTATCGCAAAGTCGACTTAGAGAGACATGTTCTCATCCACACTGGAACGAGACCCTATATCTGCTCCTTCGAAGGTTGTGAGAAATCATATGTGCGCAATTCGAATCTCAAGAGACATGAAAAATCTCACAGGGGGTCACGATAAAGTCCAATGTCTCCTGGGTGATGGTAAAGACCAAGGCAAATTTTACTCAAACCCGACGAGTCTGAGAATGCACATGAACAGGAAGCACAAAGCAACATGAGAAAAAGCTACATCAGGGTTTCGCACACAACACGGTGGAACATCATCAAGAAACCCAGAGAGCCGGCTCGAGGCCGACAGTTTGGTCCTGGGTGCGATGTCGAGGCCTGTAAAGAGTTCTTCGGGGGAATCCATGGAAAGGGAAATGAACTGATGGGAGGGAAGGCATACTGCTGCAGGTTGAAGTCTCACAGGCTGGACAGACTTTATCGGCCTTCAATGAGAGGCCACAACCAGTACTTGACCTACTCCAGGCAGCGATAGCGTCGTTGGCTTTTGCGATGACCCAGTCTACCAGAGTTTCATACATGCACGCAATCAAGACTTCACGATCGTCTGTAGAGCATTTCTTAACGAGCACTTCGGGCTCCCAGTTGAGGTGTTCAAAGCTCAGTTTTAGAAGACTTTGATCTTGAGTTTGTACGTCAGTCGTCATGTTGAAGATTGTGCTTCATAGTTTCTCGAGTTCCCCTAGGTCCCAAGCCGCGTAAAGAACACTCCTGCACTGCGATCGAACCTCACCCTGATCCGTACGAGACGAGGCCGAGATTGCGGCTTCTCTCCACAATCATGCCCCTTTCGCACCGTGACGACACGGTTGGCTAGTGAGTATGATGCGGCTGGTCCGTCAGCCCGGCAAGTTTGCCTCTGTACATCCCTCCCTCCCTTATTTACAGGATGTTAATCGACTAACAGCAAAGCAATCAACAAGCCGAAAGAATGCCAGGCGCCGTTGTAGTTGCCTGCGCCGGCTGTGCTGGACCCCCACACCTCAATTCTAAGGCATCAATGCCGCTGGGGGCCCACCAAAACGAAAAGCACAGCTCACCGCCTACCCTTTCGATTCCCCCGTTTCCGATCGCAAACGTGAGGCCAACCGTTCCATCGTATCCGAACCACCCAGCGCGACCCGCGATCGTTGCAAACTAGACCACAGCCTAGGCTCTAGAGCACACGTCTACTCTTATTCCCCGTCCACCTGCAAGGAGATCTCGGAGAAGAGAAATATGCTATTCTACATGTAGAGGTCAATGCAGTCAGTAAGATGGCAATACAGCACAATTTGAGTCCACTCATCTGTGTACGGACACTCGCCAAACCCGTTGCGCCAAGTTATGGACAGCGAGGCCAGCGGATGAAGACTCGGAGAAAGAGGACCAAGAATCTATTGTTTAACGGCTGTCGCAGTTCACATGTGAGGGCAGCAGAATGAGAAATTGGCCTTCCAGTAGACTATGCAAACGCCGGTCCATCTATCCTTCGTGTCTACTGCGTCCGTCACCTTTGATTCCTCCGCCTCCTCCTATCCCTCGACCTAGTCTTCGGATCTACCGTCTTCATCACCACCATTACCATCCCGAGCTCCATTTCTCCCACCTCCATCCGAGCTGTCGCAAGCCCTAGGCATTGGCTGTGCGAACCTGCAAAGCAGGCTGCGACACGTCCGAGAAAGAAATGCGAAAAAGACCTCAATAATGCCCGGCCCTCCAAGATACCTCCAAAGAGGTTGGACTTTCTAATACTCCTCGTGCTCGAACGCGTAAGAGGAGCATTCACAGGACCCGGGAGGACCCATGGTCGTTTGAACGAGACTGAGATATATCGCCATTATGTCTCCCGGAAATTGCTAAGCGAGGTTTAGTCGTCGACCGTTCTCGCTCTCGACTTCTATTGTGTAGAGCGGTAGCGAGGACTTTTCTTGTTGCTCATCTGGTTCCCCCTCCGTGGTCGGACCACTAATCCCGGGGATACCTGTATCATGGCCCATTTCGATGGCCATCAGCACCGCCAGCAAGTTCCACCACGAGACCCAGTGCTTGTCAGTCTTGAGGTCGGGGCTCGTCCCCCTGACCGTTATCAACTAAGACGCTCCACATGCTTCCCCTGGCGCCTGTCTGCTGCGGCTGCTGCTGCTCCTGGGCCTGCTCGTCCCTGGCCCGGACAATGGTGCTGGGCTTGGTGTCGTCCTCGGGGCGCATGATTGAGATGGAACGAATGAGTGGATGACAGTGATGGATGGGCCCTCCCTCACCGGAGGCCATGTATTTGTCGCTCCCGAAAAAGGCCCGTTTCATGGTGCTCTCCTTCAGTCCAGGGGGAGGGGGCTTGTCCATAGTTTCAAATGTGAAGACCCCATGAGTCAACACAGCGGAGCGAATGTCGTCCTGTTGAGCGTTAACGGTGGCGGCGGGCATCTTCCTCTGAACTAATTCCGATTCTCTTCGTTCGTAGTTTTATTGTTGAAGGTGGGCACTTCATCTAGGTAGAGTGGTTAAAGAACAGCAACGGGCGTTGAGCTAATGGCGGTCCGTAAAAATGTAGCCAAGGTAGGTGAGTTGTGAAGAGGGATTAAGAAGTGAAGGAGGGGGAGAGGGTGGACATTAAATAGACGCCAAAAAGAAGGATGAAGAGGTAAAGACATGACGCACGAGTAGATGCCTGGCTGACTCCTTGAGTGAGATCCACTCCCATTGTTGCCGAGGGCGCAGACAACAGAGATTTTGGGTGGGCCGGGACCCTGGCTGGAGGCTATGGTCTTTCCTTTATGTTGGTTCCTAAGGAGGCTCGCTTCGTCTAAGTGATCTAGGATCCTTACTAGGAGGATATAATTAACTTGGAGGCCTCGGTCCGGTCCTGCTAGACGGACGGATGTCTTCTCATGGTGCAAGGTAGGTAGATCGGAGTGGAGATGCATCCGCGATGTGCCTTTCGGAGTCGGCGAGATAGGCAGCGAAGCTGAAAAATTGAGGGATTTCCGGGTGATCTGAATGGGAAGGGTCAACTTTATAGTCAGGTAGCTCTACATACTAGAGGGGGTTGGTGCATCTGCCTCCTTTATCTCGTCCTCTTCCCTTTGTACTTTCTCTTGGTTCCCTTCTCTCGCCTCTTTCTATGAGGCGGCAGCGTGATTTTAGGCCGGCTGACTGCTGTGAACATGTTGACCGAAACCTTCAAAAATGATGTGCATCCAGAGAAGAGGCCACTCCACCCGCCAGGTCAGATTTCTCATCAGGTCTTGGTCATCTTGAATCGGATAGGTGCCACTCTCGTCGATGCCGACGAATCGAAACTAGAGTGAGTGAACAATAGAACTTCTTCCATATTTATGCTTCCACAAAATGGAACCCAAGCTGGAATTGCCACTGATCCCAATGAAGGTGCGGCTAAAGAGATCAAACAGATAGTGCTAAGTGATCTTGAAGACAAGGATTCTGGGACTATGTAGCCAGACGCACTCGATCAGGCCTTTCCGATTGACGCAGATTGAAAAAACGGGAGGAGCTGATCGAGCAGAACAGAGTCGTTGCGGTCTCAGCGGCTCTCAGCCGCTCGCACGTCGTGTTGGTTTGGCAGCAGCTTCGTGGTAGAAAAGTGTCGGATACTTGGGCATGCCAAAGTCCCTGACAACACCCCTTGCATGGTTCATCAAGCCTCGCTTCTGCCTGGCTGTCGGACAGGAATCCCCACTTGATGTCTCGATGCACCTCGCCGAGCCGTGGTTGAGCAATCTATCTCCGGATGCGGCCGTGTTTCGACCACCACGAGAGTTGCTTCCCACCAATCGCTGTACCGCAGATTCCAGAACCGCAAAGAAACATGGTCAGAGCCGTCCAATCATGAGTGCATTACCAGACGTCGGAGAAGGCCAGAGAAAGTGTTCGAAGGACCTCAAGTTTGACCGCAGGAAACCGTGGTGCGTTCTACCTCAAAAATACAGTACACACACACAAAATCGGTGTCCGGTCTAGGTAACGCACCAAAAGCACTTTACTAATTTCAGCTAGCTTCTGAGTGCAATGGCGTCCAATCATCATTAATACTATTTCGGGATCTAGGTACCTCTATAGTCTTAGTCTTCCTTATTTGGCATTGGGCGGTATTCTTCTTCAGCAGTAGTTTTCGCTATTTCCATAAAGAGATGTCGAAGCTCGTCTGAGGTTTGTGTGTCGGCCGTCTCTATCTTCTCTGCGATGTCACGGTCTGTAACAGCAGCCTTTTCTTCCTCGCTCAACTGTGGTATGGGGCGGCACTCTTTCTCGGCAATAATTTATGCCACTAGCTCGTGATAATTCCGATGATAAACGGAGGTTGCTTTGCGGGCCATCTGCATGAAATCTGCAATTCTGTCGTCGGTAAAATCAGCTCTCTTATCCTCATGCTGCTCTTGTATTTCGCTGAGCTCTGGCTCAGCGAGGATCTGCGCTATTTGGCGTTGTTGATATTTGACTGCGGTCTCTTCGGTGTTCTGCATCGGGCTTAGTGAGAGGTTCGGTGTGTAGGTGCGACTTTTTGAATGATAGTGTGAGCGCAGCTATATAGGTAACGGATCTGGGGTAATGAGTAGTTTAGGGTATCTAGTCTATTCTCCCTATAGTAGGTGTATAGAGACTGAAGGCTTTGGAGAAGACGAAGACTCTACAGTATAATCGGGGGCACGACCCTTTTAAACTATAGGTAAGTTACTAAAGTCTTTGTCGACGTCGGGGATTTAGTAGGCTTAGATGGGGCGAAGCATACGTGGTTGCGACTAGACAATAGAACACGTTACTGCATGAGGCTGGACAAGGCTCTGCTGTGATCAACCACATATAACCATGGTGTTTTCAAAATAGTTTTCAGGCTCTCCCATTTTTATTTTTCTACCTCAAAACCTGCAAGAAACCCAAAAAGGAGGCTTACGTCTGGTCACGTGAAGGGCCTTGTCAGCCAGCCACTAGATTTTTTTCATTCTCGGGATGAGTGGGACGACTGTGGCGTGGGTCCATCTTCTGATGAAGCCTTCAATTAGATGGTTGTACTGTACTGTAAGGGGTTGGTTAAAAGAGTTGCTGGTTTCGTATGTTGCCAGCCACAGGGATTCTTCACTCTTCACTCTTCACTCAGAGCTTACCAGCCTAGTCACGACTCGTTGGAATATATGCTTGCTTGCTCTACATGTAACAGTAGAAAAGACATATGCGTACATAAATTGCCTCAAGCATGGTACTTTAATTTCAACAATTCCATTTCCCCATACCGGTCCAAAGACGCAACACATCACTTTCTATCCAACTCTAGTGCACAGGCAACGTCCACAATCCCTTGCGGTGGTCCCACCGATGTCAACGTCGGCAGCCCACCGCCGAGCACCAAAACACTGTTCGGAGTTTCGAATTCGCAGCGTTCGTCGTTGAGGAGGCGAATAGAGTCGTATTGTAGGCCCTCTACGGCGTCAGGTGAAAGTGTAGAAGGCGAAACTAGGCTGGAAATTGTGTGCGACAAGCCGTCTCTGGGGATAGAGATGACAAGGAAAGTATCGGCACTCTGTAAGACTGCACCAACGTTGTCGACATCTCGAACTGTCACGCGCTCCGGTTGAGAAAGTGAGGGGATAGCTAAGCTAAAAATCTGTCCAGGGAGGAGGAAGATTGTCGAAAGACTCGGGATGATCGCTTTGAAATACATACTTGAATTTAGACGAAAAGGTTCTTGTTCATGGGAGGACATCAGTGATGTGGGTTAAACAATGGGTCTTATACTTCAATTTCATCGATATCGCAAACACTAAGAGAAGTTGTACCTAGGCAAGACCAGCGGTCAGCGTCTGCAAGGCGAAGATGTCGCAGCCATGACTCTGCGTGCCCACAAAGCTTCGCACCAATTAATGTGCGACCGAGTACAAATTCTGGAGCACTGAAGAAGATAGTCCCAGGCGTCAGATCCTTGCGCATTGAGACTCGGTCGGACTGGAAGAGCGCAACCATCGGGTCAACTCTCCGGCCGAGTCGGTGATATAGTCCCGCGCTGATTTTTTTTGGGTGGCGACGTACTGTACAATAGCGTCGGAGTTTTAATCCCGAATTGTATGGTACGGCGGCAATTGACTGGTGTAAGGTGATACATACAGACGCAGGTTGAAAATAATGTTTAGAAATTGTCTCATGCGTCGGAAGTCGAGGCACTGAAGTCCCTAGCCCCCGGTATTCGCGATTTCCCCCACCACAACCCATGGCAACAATGATAACAGCTTTCTGATACGATAATAATCGCTTGATCACAACTACCATAAAGAGAACTTTGCTTACCCTTGTGTTTCACTAACGATGAATATGGTATTTACTTACGCCCCCGGCGGCACCTGCCGCAGGCTCTGGTGTGGTCTAAGGGGTTGTACAACCCAGGTGACCCCGACACCTATCACATAAAATTGCCAACGATGCATTCGAGCACAGAGACGACCTCTTCCTACTTGGGGGACCATGTCAGAGGCCTGGTTGTAACTCGTCACGCCGCCACTATTGCTCCTGCGCTTAGAGAGCCTTTATTCAACGGGTCGAAAACTCAGAATCAACTTTCCGACCGGATGTCCAATTCCGCAACTCCGATGCCCAGTCTAGACAATCAAATAGCGCCCGATTTACAGCCTGCCAAATCAGAGACTGACCTTGTCAAAATACACTCGATGATTCGTGGCAATCAATTTGGCTGTGATTATCCAGGCTGCGCGAATAAGGAAACCGGGCAAGCCAAATGCTTCCGCCGGCTGGAACACTTGAAAAGACACCAAATGACGGTTTACAGGAGCAACGACAGTTCCATATATAAGTGTTGGGTGCCAGGGTGTTCCAGGGCATTTAACAGAAATGACAAATTTGAAACTCACCTAAGAAACGCCCACTCGGGAAAACCACGAAGTAGAAATCGATATGTGGCAACACTGGATGAGGATAGCGTATTCTATGACAAAGAATGGAAGGGCGCCCTAGACGATCACGGGTATCCTATCTTACAAAAGTGAGCGCAAAAGTATGGATAGTCATCAGGCGGAAGGATTCAGGAGATGTAGCCTTGTCGTTGGCCAAAAAAGCGGAGCGGTCCGAAAAAGGTAATATTCAGGCGTGTATGCGGTGCCTGACTTCGCCCAAAAGCCGAGTCCTTAATGGCCCCCTTTTCGAGCGCGCGCTTTAGAGCACGAGTTTCGAACAGAGCGATGCATAGTATTGCGGACTTATACCTCCGCTAGAGGACTTTCTATGCTAATCCAAGTATTAATACTGTTCTTTGCCCGTATCTGTTGCAACCTTTCCTACTCCTCATCCGTTTTGCAACCTTTCTCTCCTCAAGTCCTTTAGATCATGGCTCGACTCTCTGCGATGCTTCTCCTCCTGCTTCGAATTTTTCCACAGACGCTTGGTGCGAGCATACCACTTCCTTTGGCACGTGGACTGACGAATGGTATGGCCGGGCTGCCGACTTCCCTACTCCTTGACGAGACGGCCTTCGGTACAAATACACGAAGAGATAGCCAAGAATGGCCTACAAACATCATTTTCTACGCCGGCCCAGAGCTTATTGCGGGCTTCGTGCCGAATGACGGTCAAACCTATGACTTGGGCAATATATTGTGCCTTGCCGCTACCGCCAATGCATTGGCCGCTGTAACGACATTGCTGTTTCTCAAGTTGGAGTTGTGGCAGGATATGGGCCATGCAAATTGACTACCCTGGATGGAACAATTATATCGCTGGAGACATCCAAATTGTACGACGTCGGCCCCCCGCAAAATATCGTACAAGCGATTTGTGGCAACTAGTCCTTTTTGTGCTGTCCAAGTTCTCCTCTCGACGGAGGGGCGCATTTATCAGGAGCGGGAGAGACCGAAAGTGGACATGATCAAGTTTTGATGTATTTATTTTATGTCAGTCTTTATGAATCGTGTTACCAGGCCTGAGAATGATTTTACATATTTGTCTAAACTCTACAGACAGCCGCCGGCGCTCCTCCCGTGCCAGAACGCCGACAACCGATCATTTGTATCACCAGAGACCTCCAGTCGTACTTTACGACGCTATCTAAAAATTATGACTTTTCATTGTGATTGAAAGAAAGGCTGTCATCTGCTTTCCTGGAAGGGAGATCTATCTGAATCTGCAGACTTAACAATGTGGACGATACAGTTATTTCTAGGAAATGTACCCTTCCCCATCCTCCAGACCAGATCATCGAAATTCTGAAGTTTTTATGCAACGACTATTATCCGCTAACTACGCTCTTTCAGTGGCGATTTTCCGTGATTAATGGCTCCCCAAAGGTATTCTTGTCTTTATGTGCTGACCACTGCCAACCTCCAGTCTCCTTTTCCTACTTGTCCCACACCCTCCTTCGGGCCGGACCGTTCTGTCTGGTTGTGTGCTTTCTGATTCGCGCATCTAGATGGCCCTGAAATGCCTCTTCACGCTCTCGATTCTTTGGTGCTGGTGACAGGTCTTCGGCACCCGCCTGACCTGCAGTCTTTTCTCCTGCCGCTTCTCTTTTCTCCCGGATGGCATCATTCTTCGTCTCCTCTTTCACCGGGAGGCTCGGCGCGGCCAAGTCAAGATAAGAAAGCCTCGACTCAGCATCAGACTTCTTTGGACGGCGGAAGATAGTTTCGCCACTCAAATCTTTCACACTGTATGGAGATCTTAACCAACTCAAAGACTTTGGCGTCAGCCACTTTAGCCAATGGGCGTGGCTCCATCTTGTGATCAACAATCAATCGACACCACCTGATCGGTGTTTTGGGCTTAGGGTATTTAGTTTTCTTCTGCACGCATGAAGGGCACATCACGAGAAAATGAGGACGAGAAATATTTCAACAGGTTTGGGGGACGCGGTCCAGTTTTATAGGACAAGAATTACCGGACGTATTCTAATGCGGGATGACCTCTGCTGAAGGCCACCAGAATTATTTCTTCAGTTGACAACTTACAAATGTACTTTTCCAAGGAAGCCAGCTGTAGAAAATGTGGCAGTGAATACAATTTTGATGTCAACTGACGACCTATATACCGCGTCCACGAAATCACTAAATGAGAGACCGCCGAGCCCCAGAGGACAACTCACTGCACGGTTCAAGGGTCTTTTCCGTCTCGGATAATTGGGCAGCGCAAAGGGACTCGCGGGAGTCGCGCTTTGCTGATGGGCCTGAATCGGCACATGGCCAGAAGGGTACAGCGTAAGCGCTGCCAGAACGATAACGCTAACCGGCGGTATACTGTAACTCCGAAGGTGCATGGTTACGAAAATGTTTCGTGTGAGTGAACCCCGCCCATCTTCAACAACTTGAGGTACCATAGCTTTTAATAGTGGCGTGTGAGCAGTTTCTTTGATCATTTCAGGGACAAGCCTATCCAACTGTAAGAATCCGCCCTGGGGCTCAAAGCCGCCGAAGAAAAGCGAACGGCGACAATGAGAAGCGAGTTTATCGATCATCCACCTAGCCAAGTTCCCAGCCACAGCCGAATTCCACCGCGCAACGAACATGGTCAGATATACTGCACTTACTGTCAGACATCGAGCGTGACGTTCAACAAGGTCCAAGACTGGAACAAGCACATGGATCGACATGAACGCCCACACAAGTGTGGAAGCTGCCATAGGCCATTCCCTACCCGATCTGGACTTTTAAGGCATCAGCGAGAGGTGCATGGGGCACAGAATTCATGTGCAGATGTTTTGGCCAGTCGAAGGTTGCGAGGAGTTTCAGGGAGACCTTTCACCAGAAACTACAACCTCCAAGACCATATGCGACGGATGCATAAGGCGTGGTTGTCAACCCACTTCCTCAACACTACATCATCAAACCCTCATCCCCATGGAATCGACCTCCAAGGACCTCCAAACACCCGAACAATGGAAGCCGGATATAATAACGATGGTCAGTGGCTGAGTCCGTGGCCCGGTGCTGGCCTAAGTGAGGAACTTCAACGTCTGCAAAACGAGCTTCGCGCGAAAGATGATCTTTTGGTGGCTATTCTGAGGGATTTACAAAGCTCATTGGAGGTCTCATTGGCTCTCATATACAATCTTCAGCAAACTCGTCCGGGGATGCCCTTACCCACCACATGGTCTTAAGTAGCACTATCAATGACAATTAATAAAGCGGCTTTGCTATGCGAAGACTGTGACATGCCCGAATCAATTTTGCCCTTCTCAGGTAGTAAGGAGAGCTCGATTACCTGTAGAGGAAACCGAGACTGCCAGGCCTGAAGTTGAACCAGGTTCAGCCATTTCCAACGCCCCCACACCGCGGCCATGGTCAGATGTCGAACTCTTGCCCCCTCCTTGGTTTCAGATTTCAGCGGTCTGCCTGAAGGCGACACGCTCTTCTGTGGCAGTGAGCGTATCATGACAGCCACCAAAAAGTGTGGTTGCCAAAAGCTATAGAAAATGGGCACACCAGACAATATTGACGACTTTTGACGAGAGAAAAACCCTTGATCCATCTCCAACGTGAACCCACGCAATCTGATCAATCAGAGATAGTAAGACTCAAGGTGTGTTCCTCTCAACATATGATGAAGAAGCTGACCATAATCTGGAGCTGCGGTACCTTATCCCATGGCGGCGCCAAACAGGGCTATAATTTCCCCCCTTTGCCTGGCAGAAGAGCCGTTAAAGAGGACATCACGCGGAAACCGCCTCGATGAAGATCCAGACCTCTGCCCTTGTGGTGGTGGGCACGAGCCAAAACCATGCCGAACTCATGTCGATAACCAGCTACTTCGAGCCACATTACGACAAAGAACAGGGGAGCAATTTCAAAGATTTCGAAGTTTTGAAGAGAGCGAACGGCAAAACAGAGTTTTGCTGGACGAATTGAATAAGACGAGATCGACGCTCGAGAGCTTGGAGGAGAGTGAAAGGAAAAATAGGATGTTGGCCGACGAGTTGAAGAAGATGAGAATGTCTCTCGAGAGCTTAGAAGAGAAGGTGCTAGAGCTATTGCCCGCCCTGAAACACGTTCTTTCTCAGAGTGTGGAGGGATAGCTAGAGATAATGCAGATAAACCTTGCGGACACATCAAGAGAAGAAACCGCGCGGAGCCATTCGAAACGACGACGAAAAAGGAGCCGAAAGGGGTGGGCGAAAACATTGCTCACAACCATTGGTCAATCAAATAGAACTATATACTGCCTCGCCATAGATTAGGTGACACCACGGTATCGGGGTACGATATATTGAATATCGTCTCCCAGCTCGCTTCTGGGAAGTCGTTCAAATAAATGGGCCGCGAATTCGAATCATCTTGAAAAAGCGTAGAGCCATGGAGATCGCAGCTCTGGGAGGCTTCGCCAATGTCACCGCTGTATAGATATACCGGCGTCATAGGACTACCAGATAGTTCATGAGACTCGACATCTATCTCTGAAGTCCCGATAGCTGAGTCGGCAGTTCGAGGCATGAATAGACAAAGGTTGTCTGACGGGCTGTCGATGGACGGTTCGGCGAACAAGGTTCTCGAATGTTGTAGTGTGGATGCCTCTTCATTTTTGGGACGTGGAAGGAAGTCCAACGCTGATTCTATATCGGCTTTGGTGATCCCATGGAGATGCCTTTCGTCCAGGGACTGGAAGTTGTGGAACAGAACCGCGGCGATAACTGCCAAAGGGCTGTTGTTATGGATAGAACGAAGGAGACTGTTTACTATTGATTTATCGTTTGACCTGATGCTCTGGAATATACCGTGGATGATATCTCGCAGCTGGTGATATGATTTTTTGCTGTGTGTGCGTCTGTCTACCTTAAACTCGCAGATGGCCCCAGCCCGAGAGCATCGGGTACATGGAAAACCGCTACACTGGAGAAGCGTGAGCGTGAGAACCTGACGTGGTCTTGGAATTTACCTTCTTCTTTATCCGCTTGCACAGCTGACATGTTTTTGAAGTAACGGTCTTGGATATTCTAATTTCCGGATTTTTCGGCATGAGGATCGACGCTGCTTGCAGGAAAACCTGCCATCGCACGGTTATTTATCTTTCAACCCACGTCCACCGCGGTGCTCGACGGAGCCAAGGGTGTGTTTCAGATTTCTGACAGTTTGGAAAATCGGCTCCACTTCCCCAGTACCCGGGCTCGGGGAATCTGCCCTGCTGTATATCTCAACATCTGTGTGGCCAGGACTCAGCAGCGAGGATGGTTTGCAGCGAGGTCGTTGTAACTATTAATTGCCTGAAGGCCAGTTGTCTTCTTCAAAATATGCGCTCCGACTCTGTACCATGGCCTAAGCCCTTGCCTGAAACGGCTCCGCCGTCCTGTAGTCGCCCGAGGGTAAGGTTCGCCATTAATCCGAATTAGGAAGGAACTAAACCAACCTGGGTCACCGGGGCTGATGCATTGGAGTAGCCGTGAGTGGCCAATACCCGGGTTGGCGCTTGTTGTTCCGACCCATCATTGGTGCGCTAGCTGAGGCGCTAGAGTAGTTCTGAATGGCCACCTAGCGAATGCGTGGAGGCTCGAAAAGAGGGTGTACGTGTGCACCCTTTTCGCCACTGAAAACGGAGGTCGGCAAGCAAAAGAAACTTGTCTTGAGCCTGGGAAGGTGTTTAGCTTGGCGTACTGCTGCTCGTCGCCCATAAAATGGGAGTCCCCGCGCCTTCCCAACCTTGATCCGATTCTCATCTTCCACAATCGAGAACTCGATGGCAAGCACAAAGCAGACAGCTTGCCTCACTTCAGTTTCTGATAACTAACTGCTCTAGCCCCGCTCGCAATGGACAACAAAGACCTACCCCACCAAGACGTCTTGCAAAAGTGTCAAACGAGTAGCAGCAGGTAAGTCGCTCTTGCTCCTCAAGGGGCACACTTGCTGATTCACAGTCAAAAACCCACACCGATATAAGCCGGGAACTGTTGCCCTTCGAGAAGTACGACGATATCAGGTATGTTGACCTTGACCTCTTGTTCTGACTCGCCAATTGAACGCACTATGGCAAAACTCCCATTTCAAAGATTGGTGCGAGAAATAGCACACGATCTCGAATCGGACATCCGTTTTCAATCGTGAGCCCTGGCAGTCTCCAGGAAGCATCCGAGTTGTTTCTGATTCAGCTCTTTGAAGACACGAACCTCTGCGATTTACGCCAAACGCGTAACGATTCAGCCAAAAGAACTGCACCTAGCACGGCAGTGCGCAGCATCAGTCGGAAGGAGATGGATTGAACAAGTCTTCCGTATCATTACGTACATTTTCAATGAGAGTGCAAGTTCGACGGCCCCCCTCATCCCACACTTTCACTTCATGAGCATCTGGCTGCAGAGGTTGTCCACTCGGTGTGATTGTCACATGAATGGCGTCGCATAACCCCCAAAGCCCGGGGCGAAATATCAAACTTGTTTTCGTGGGACAATTATCCAATGGCAGAAGCAGCTCAGTATCTCATGGCCCTGAGCATGGGTTTGTCGCCGGTGAGTCAATTGTTAGCGGCTGAAGGTCACGCGTCGAAGGCGGATGGGAAGCAAGACAAAGGTTCTACCACGCCAACAACATTGTGGGATCACAGTCCGCGCAAGCCTCGCCTTGTCTGGGTCTGGCGGCTGGCGTGGTTCAGTTTCGAGACTCAGGCAACAATTTAGCATCATGTTGGGCAATCTGTCGCCACTCTTCTGGGTCAAGCTTGCCTTTGGTCTCGCGTCTCGAGGGGAAGGCAATCAACCTGCTGTTCCACTTAGAATATGCTACAGGTCAGGTCGACCTTGCGGGACCACACAGCTGAATTTAAGGGGACAGAGACGGCGTTTCGGGCTAGACTTTCGTCCCCTTCGGTAGCATTTTGGTCGCGTCCGCATCTGCGGAGACTCGACCGCACGATAGGCCACGGTTACCCGGGCAGCGGCGGCTGAAACTCTTCAGCAATGGTGCCTCGCGAAGTTCACGGGACGATCGTACCAGCGTGACGTTTCGGACACAAAAAACAGCAGCGTGAATTTGCCAAAACTGTGCGACGGACCGCAGCTCATCAACGTCTGGATCAGGCAGCGGGGACGATGAGACAAGAGGGGCGAGCAAGAGGGCGGCGACAAGTTGAGACCCTATTGAGAGTACCAGCATCTCCGTACAGAAAGCCCACACGGGAAAAGGATCGGAATTAATAGAGAGTAGGGGTGAAGTATTTACTAAGCTAAAGATAGTAGGTCGATTTCGTGGCCGTAAATTAGGAGACTGTCATAGCTGGCGAGACGCCGGCCGGCTGGCCACCTTCGTGGGGAAAATCCGTACCGGGGGTCGTCGGTCTGGCCCTCACCGGTTCTAGTCTGGGCCATCCCTCCGGATGAAGTTGAATCAGACACATAATACCTTTATTTCTTACTGTTTCACTGAGCATTATTTAACAACGGCGCCACCCAGAAAATAGATAATCCCTGCGGCTGGCAACGTACGAAACCAGCAACTCTTGTAACCAACCTCTTACAACGTTCTAATCGAAGGCTTCAGAAGGCGGACCCACTGCACAGTCGCATCCCGAGAACGAAAAATAAATCTACTGGCTGGCATCCGTTGAGGGGAGGGGAGGCAGATCCTGAATGTGACTAAAGGCAGCTCGTCCAAAGAGACATCAGCCTGCTCTGCAAGACGGTCGCCATAACGGTCGCTGCACAGGCAACAATAACGACCAGCCTCTCAATGGTGGGGGATTTAAGCAAGCTTTCGCTCAATCTGCCAATGCCCAGCCAACCGTTTGCGTTTCCCGCCTTCCTGTCGGAATTGATACCTACGAAACGGTTGGCTCTCGATGATAGATACGTTCCCAATCCCTTTGAGAATCATGCCCACTATCGACGAGTTGCCTACCTCCTGGACTCCACAACATGATGGCTTCGTGGTGTCATCTCCTGGCCTTTCTTGTCCGCGCCCTTCGACGTAGGCCTCCTCCAGGCTCCAGCCTCTGGAATTCCCCAATTGTCCAGTCAAAGACATTGTCGTACGCGAACCCTTGTCCGCGGAAGAGTTTGTCGAACATCTTCCGGAGGTGCCGATAGCCCGGTCATCGCGTGCAGTGAAAGTCTGATCTCGGTCAGAAACAATGGCTACGTGAATATTTCTCATATCCTGCTACGAATTGCACGATGGAATCGTACACAGCTGAGTGGAAAAAAGTCATTCATTTTCAGATTGTACGGGGGGGTAACGCAACGCAGCAGGGCACCGGACGCAGAATACTCGGATGCACTTGAGATCTGAGAAGAAAGTCAACTCCAATCCGTGGCTGAATGCCTCAGTCGCGCGCTTCATGCGAGATTCCACCATTACCGCAACTACTATCTAATAGGATCGACCATTCTGGAACATGACGACAACTCCTTTTTCTCCAACGCATGAGGTCTCGGATTGATCGCTGGTCATGGTTGCGGCCCGTGCGGCTACGAAAGGTGAATACTAAGGTTGGTTCTCCCGTCGCAGTCAGACATTGCTTCTCTCAAATGATTGGCTGTCAGTGATCAACAAAAGATCACCAAATTCTGTGGATTGGTTAGTGCTCCGTCGCCCCATGCATTAACTGGAAGAACACAAGAATCCTCGAGGCTGGGCTGGCATAACAATGCAAGGGCCAGATTGGGGGCGACGTAGGCACCTTCTAGTTTCGCCAGCTCCGAGCAAACTCTGACATTACCGTACGGTTATTTACTCGCAGTCCGCTTGGAAAGGCTTGAGATGTTCGCCACTGAACAGTATAGCAGCGCTGAATAGGCCGAGCAAATGGTAAGCTCGACTGCAGAGCGCGCGGCGAGTACTTACGATAGGAATCGAAGCTCGTACCTCTTGGAAAAAAGGCTGAGAATCCCTCCCCCAAACCCATGCAAGTCTAGCTATATAATCCTCAGCCGACACTCATTGTCTGCCTCTTAGGCCTCTTCATCGCTATTACTGTTGCGACTGCTACCATTTACCAGCACCACCGGAAGAAAGAGTCTCGCGGCACAGCCTCCTCAGAATTTATACGGTGACTTTAATCTGAGCACAATATTACCTTTACGCGTTGCATTACTCCCGTTTCGAGCAACTCTCCAGCACGCAATGTCGCACAACCGCTCGGGGCCGCTTCTCCCAGAAACATGGGAGACTCTGAAGCCCGACATCCAGAATTGGTATATAACGGAAAACGAGACTTGTGAATATATTGTGAAACAACTCTCTAGCCGCAACGTCAATGTGACTGTGAAACAGATTAAATCTAGGCTCCAGGAATGGTGCTTTACGTGCAAAAAGACTTCGCACCAACATTACATAGCCATGTCAGTGGTGGCAGACTCTTGTGAGGCAGGAAACATGGTTGAGTTCGAGGTGCCGAAAAGGCAACAGCGAGTCACCTACAGCACCTCCAAAATCAAGAAAGAATGCGACAGAGTCAAGAAAAGTTACGAGTCGAAGGGGCGGTCTTTGACAATACCGTCTCTTCGCGAGGCTGAAACCATTCTCAGAGAGGCTAAAATCTCCTGGAAACCCAATGATCCCAAGCGGCAGATTCAGCCATCTGGACATCGACATTATTCGCCATTAATCGTCAGCATGTCAACCAGAAAGCCAAACAAGCCGCACGAGATTGTTCGCCTCAATCATCTTGATGACTGCACGGCCGAAGCACTCATTTCGTTCAAATCCATCAAAACCTGCACCTACCTGCACGGTTTAGGGGCCAGCCGCCAGCCGAACTACACGTGCTCCTGCAAAGACCAGCCGTGCGACGAACACACTTGTGTGAATCGTGCTTCTTGTATTGAATGTACCGCCGACTGTCCCTCGAGAGAACGGTGTGAAAATCGAAGATTTTCGAAGCGTCAGTATGCCGATTTGTCAGTCATCTATCAGGGAGACAAGGGTTACGGCCTCAGAACAGATGCGAGCTTACGAAGCCAGCAATTCATCATCGAATACGTAGGAGAAGTCATATCGGAAGAAGTGTATCTCCGGCGCAGGGAACAGTACCGTGAGGAGGGAAACGAACACGACTATTTTATGTTCTTGCAGAAAGGCGAATACATCGATGCGCAAAAGAGAGGAAACTTGTCGCGCTTCTGCAATCATTCCTGCTCTCCCAATTGCTACGTCGAGTTGTGGCACGTGGAGGGTAAAGTCCGGGCGGGAATCTTTGCGGCGCGAGACATCGAAGCGGGTGAAGAGCTGGTGTTCGACTACAAAACAGATACCCGGGGTGCAGAGCCGCAAAGGTGTGCTTGTCGGGCCCAAAATTGTACAGGTCTGATCGGGCGGGCAAAAAAGCCTAAGCGTATCATCCGCTTGCGCATCGGCAGGGACGGAGCTGAGAATCCTTCGGTGAGAGGAGACCAGGGTGACACGATCGGCGTGGTTCATGATCGCCCACAGTCTCCTGGTCCACGGCTTCATGCAGAGCAGACTGACATCGTCGCAAGTCGGCAGCCGCGAGAAGCTTCCATCGACCCTGAAGATTCGAACAGTGACACGGCGACCCTTAACGACAATCTCACTTTGCCACCCTTGCCCTCACTGCCGTCCAGGCCCGATCTACTGACAGTGGACCTGATTAAGGGCCTCCTCGCTTCTCTCGAAAAAGCCGAAAACCGAGTAATTACGCAGTCCAAACAATTGGCAGCTCGGCGTAATGAAATGGATACCAGACTACGACAACACCGTCGGCGTCAAGACGAAGAGTGGGAAGCAACTCTGCGAAAACGGAAGGTCCAGGATGATCAGACCCAGACTCATCGCCAGGGACTAGATGCAGCTCTCAAACAATTCGAGCAGGAACTTGATTTCAAAGAAGGGGTGAGTAGCTTCTTACTCTTTGGGGTCCACCTCAAATATTAATGTTCCTAGATACTACGACATTACCTTAAGCGTGTTAAAAGGGGTCACCCCATTAATGAAACAGTCTTCCAACAACAGGGACGATCTCTCTCGCCATCCTGTCAAACGGTCGCACCAGGAACCACCCCGCCCCTCTCTTATCTGGCCTCTCAAAGCTCTGCATCCTCCGTCTAGTCCGTGTCTAAACAAGTCGATATCCCATCTTATGCCGGCACGGCTGGGGACCATGGATATCCTTTAGGCTCTGCTCCCCAAGCTTACTCCGCTGAGATGGACCCTCAAAGTAGGAGTCCAATGTGGCCGCCGACATCAAGGGACCAGTTTGAGGCGGCGCCAAAGCGAATGTCCTGTCCATCTCTTGGCCACTCGAACGCCCAGAGCTCACCTCTTCGGCACCAGATTGGCCTCAACGCGTACAATCGGGCACGGCAACAAGAACAAGGGCAACGATCCCGCCTCGCGAATTCCGCACCGCATTTGGCGAAGACCGACAGTGTTTTGGCACTCATCCGTTCAGGGTCTCACTAGTTCCCGAGAACGAGCTACATTTGAACAATCATCTTTGCCGTTTTGCTTACAAGGTTCGCTATCGCGGTGGAGCCTACGTCAGAAAGGACATTTTGGATCGGGACATAGGGAGGAGCCTCTACGTACGCTTCGAGGCAGGGTCAATTTGGCAAGTATTGTGGTGAACAATGCTGGCCTGGTAGTGAAGGGAGCTCTACTGGACTACGCTGAGCAGGATACGGTGGCTGATCTTCTCAATGGCACCTCTCCTGTCACTTGGCATCGTCGAGCCAAGTGGGCCAGGGACATCATTCGTGGCGTCTGGCATGTTCATGCGGAAGGATACGTGCACGGCGACCTATCCCTTGACAGTATTCTCATCGACATACATGACTGTGCCCAAATTGCGGACTTCAACCGTGGGTGTCGTTCAGGATGGGAGCCCCCTGAGATGGCTGGTCGCCCTACCAGCTTAGACTTGGGAGTCAAGTCAGACTTTGTTCCAGCTGGGAATGGTGCTATGAGCATTGGCAGCGAATGATCCTCATCCTGGACACCATCGACCTTTCAGTTTTGATCGGTTTTGCTCAGAGGTTCCCGGCTGGTACCGGAACATTGTTGAGATCTGCTTGTCTCCTCAACCACGCGACCGGATTTCCGCTGCCCGTTTCACGGGGTACTGCCCCGAATCGGAATAACGGAACTTTCGTCTGGCACGAAATCGGATCTGTCCATAGAGAGGCTTTTTCGATCTCAATTCATGGCAAAAGAATGCTGGCTGTTCAAGCAACACTTTCCCTGCGTCACAGCCATCTAGACTGGCAAAGCAGGATAGCTTCCCAATTTCCTCTCTCTCCTCCTTGGTATTTCCCTTTGAACTCTCGAGCGTTTCCTAAGCTCGTCTTCATTTGCCGCAGTTTGTCGCTCATGAATGATGGAATGCCTGCTGGTGATGTATTCGTGACGCTTGCCAGCTTTCCCCTGGATGTGAAATGGTTGGCTCACGGTGAAATAGTAATTCCAAGCAAGGGATAATTTGGCTCTCATTAGGAGTTTGTGACCGCCAAAAACACATCATAAGTTCATTCTTACGAAGCATAGCTACCAGGGCCTGGATGTTTGAGGTTGAGCAATTTGGAGTTATGCATTACAATGAAGACACAGCCAAAGTCATGCTGCAACAGCCACAACCCGTGCGACAAAATTGCAGCAGCTGAAGCGGAACAACCCTCACAGGTGGAGTTGGTATTCAAGTCTGACAGAAGTTGGGCTGTTAAAACCACAGACAAGACAGAAATGGTCCCAACCAGGGGAAACGATCTGTTGCGTCGATTGATTGTTGCTCAACTTTCCACCACCTTTGATCTCCATTCGGAGACAAGACTTGCCATGTCTCTATCAGCAGCACAGAAATCGTGCAATGCAAACTGCACGATTCCGTTAGCTCGTCAATTTGGTAAACAAGGGATCAGCTCACCTGCAACAATTCCTCTGCACTAGGGCGTCGTCCCGGATATGGATCTAGGCAGATTTCGAGTAGAGAATTAAGGGACTCTGACAACGGCAGCTTTAGCTTGCCCAGAAGGTCTGACAGAGTACTCGATGCTGTTGCTTTTGCCTTGTGAAGCTTGTCCAGCAATTCCTTGCCTTCGACGATCTCAAGAATAGTGATACCGACACACCAAATGTCGACCTTGTAGTCGTAAGGTCTGCCATCTATCATTTCTGGAGCCATCCAACCCGCGTCTGGCGCTGAGATCGGACGTAATGCTCCGGCCTTGATGCAGAGATCAATCCCAGACAGACAGACACGGCCGGACGGATCAAGCAAGATGTTGTCAGATCTAACATCCCGGTGCACAATACCTTGACGATGCAAAGCATGCAGGGCACGAAGGACCTGTGCGAGTTAATCGTCATCTTAATTTGATGGGGAGGCTTCTTACATCTCGAGACACCCGAGCAATGTGAAGCTCGTGCAACCCAATCTCATGATTGATGAGGCTGAACAAATTGCACCCTTCAAGATTCTCCATGGCCACCCAGAATTTGTCGTCCTTCCTGAAACATTCAAAGATTTGGACAAAGGACGAGTGACGATGTTCGACAAGCTCATTGATTGCAATCCTTGTCTGCTCCGGGAGGGTTCCGGCTTTGAAACTTTGAAGAGACCTCACTTCTCCGGTGGGAACATGCCGCGCGCGGTACACCTGGCCCAAGAAGCCTCGGTGGTTGAGCTCCTCTAGCTCATCGTACTTGAGTGGAAGTTGCAAGAGCGGGGGCTCGATTGGCGAGCTCTGGTGTGCTCTCTGTTCCGGAGAGGTTTCTGTGTCGAGAACTTCGATGGTGAGCAGTCGAAAAGTGTGAGATAAATTCTCGGGAAAGGCTGCGGCTAAGTCCGTCGCAGATAGTTGCGGGCTCGGAGAAGAACATTTTCTGATAATTTCCCGATACCAATGAGGGACGTGTGTAGGGCAAGGTTCCACCAAGGCCGACAAAATTTGCCCCAAGTCCAATATGTCTTGCTTCCTCGTGAGATCCGACAAAGAAAGGTCGTTGTTGAGAGCGATGATCCGAGCGTGGTTGGAGCTGTCGATAACAACATGGGAAAGGTTCAGCGTCCCGTGAACGAGGCCTCGCGCGTGAGCCTCTTGAATGCCGTGGACAATGTGCTGTGCCCACATGCACCTGGAGGCCCAAGGTATTGTTCCGCCATTTTTGTGGAGGAGGGTGCCCAGTGTTCCTCTTCCAGCATACTCCAGGAGCAAAGCCTTGACTGAGCCACGTTGATCAAGAACAAGACTTTTGATTTGCACCCAATGCTTGGAGTCTCTCAACTGATATAAAGCCTTCATCTCGGATCGGAATTTCTCGACAGCTTGCCCGAAAATCTCCTTCTTGATATAGATGACACCTTCGTAGCGGACTCTGTAGACGAAGCCTGAAATATGAGAGTCCATTCCCAGTTGGCTCTCATGCACTGCTGGAAGCTGCATCAGGTCAGGTGAGAGAGAATTTGCCTGTGGCAGTTGGACCGCACCCTCAGCGTCGTTCACTACATCAACGTGGAGTTTTCCTTCTTCGGTTTTGAGATGCAGCCGGGTGATGTTGTCAGAAAACTGGACCTGATGCAGGCGATCCATGATAGAACGGCGTATCAGATCGCTTTTTTCTTGTGGATCTTCAAGTCGCTGTACATCGTCTTCCAGGGAATGTGGTTGGGCTTCGCCAACATCATAAGTAACCGTCAACCGGTGCCAGGCGTTTGATTTGTCGATGTAAGTGATGTAAAAGAGTTCGAGATGACCCGACAGCTGGCAGACGGAGTTGAGTATCCACCAGTCTGATACGTAGAACGCCGGATGATCCATTTAGGCACATTTCTCTTCGGTGAAGCAGCTGGCGGTGTTGAAGATTTTCAACAGACCGTGGCGCGCTTATATACCTCATCGTAGCCGAATTCGTTTTGTTGCGGGCACCCCATCCCCTAGTGACCAGATTAGGAACCATGTTCGCATGTACGGGAAACGAAATATGTTGCAAGAGGGAGGTGTTCTTGGGGGGAGGGTTGGGCAAGTCAGAACCTACCATTTGTCTGTAAGGCCTCGGTTCTGCAACAAGGCTATGCAGGACCACGGACGCTGTTGGAGTGTTTAGTCGATTCACATCTCAGTGCAGCCATCGCCGCTATGGCAAACTGTTGGTTCTCCAAACAGATGGGCACGGTCCATCCTCTTTGCCCACCCGCCACCAATTGTTATGACCGCGAACTTTGCAGAGCATGAGTGCCGCAGAGCACATATGGTCACGGCACATTCGGACGTCGGCAGGTCAAGCCCGATCCTTCAAGCTGTTATTGACAACGCCCCTCGGGACAATGCTGTACATCTTGGTTCAGGCTCGGACTCTCGACCAGCTCCGAGACCAAGGATAGATTGCTTCAACTTGGGTCGATCCCAGCGCACGTCGGAGTTCTTTGTTATGGAGCGGCCGGCAAAAGAAGCCCGCCCGCCACCATCCCGAGCCGCGAAGAACATGAACCAGAATCACTCCGGACCCTACTGTAGTATGAAGGAAACATTGAAAAAATTAAAAGCGCATAAAAGCGCATGGAACTGCCCAGCAGATGGAGACGTCATAATCCAAATATAACACTTTGAGATCCATTGCAAGTCATACAGCTAAAGCTCACAGCCTCACACCTTCTATACCCATTAGTGGCGTCGATTGCTCATGGATTAATAGGTAAAAACATCCAGACGGGCACTATAAAGTGCTTGTCGTTCAGTTTTCTCACAAGGAATCCAACGTGAATCCGGCACAAAGAGATAGTTTTGTTCTGGTACCCATACGGCAGCCCCACTAGCCGTCATGGCGCATCCTTTTTGAAGGTACTTCGGTCATCGAGCGGTGACTCACGAGGTTGTCGAGATGACGGAGTTACCGAGTCTAAGACCTCTCGAAGACGTATTTGTCGCCGACGGCTTGAGGGGATCTGAGCTGGGGTGCTGAAGTCTGTTTGGTGTTTGAATGTAAATTTTGGTTGTGTCTGCAATGTAGACACACTTACCGCAGTGAGCTGTTCAAATGGTCCTGTATAGAAATGAGTCAATTCGTGGGTAAAGCTAGAAGACATCCTAAGAGAATTTCTTTTCGAATCGACACCAGCCTTCTCGACAAGTGAATCACCGCGTGATTACGGCAGGGGAACTTGAACAGGAGGGTTCTTCGATCCACCAGCCACGTCGCCAAGCTTACCTACCGACTTTCAAGCGTGGTCGCCAGAACGGTCGCCGCACAGGCAACAACTATGACCAACCTCTCAACCGGTGAGGCATTTACTCAATGATTTGAAGACCAGCTTCCTGCCACTCTGGAGATATTGGCCCCTGCAAAATGGTTGGCTCTCGATGATCGATAACCACCACCCTCCAGGTTTTCGGCCTCCTGATCGGTGCCGCAGCAGGTTTCATCCATTCGTACGACTCATATGGTCCATCCAGCCATTAGGACAACGTTTTGCTGCAACGGGTCTCGGAGAACTTCAAAGGCTGGATTTTATTGTGATAAGCATTGCCTGAAATCTACTGGAAATAAGGGGCTTATTCGCAAGAGCCCGTTGACAAGTCGTGCATCTGCTCAACACCCACGCTTAAAACATCGACGACCCGCCGGCAACAAGGATGCAACTTCAAAAGACGTTGTCCTGCCGCGTTCGTACACGACCCTGTGGTTGGGCGAAGGTCACCCCGCTGGGTGAGGATTCATTTATGAAACCCAACCTCATACTTTCCGCCATGGTCGAATGGAGCAGACTTGACTCCGTAGGTGGTGAGTGTCCTATATTATTTCGGGATTCTTTACATCTTCGCATCACCTCTATCTACAAGTTGAGGTGAACAGTCTCCAACATTTTCTTCAGGACGAAAGTCAGAGCACGAGAAAAGTCGGCGGCGAAATCAGCATCATCTCCTACCACGCTATTGATCGTTCAACGCAGTGCTCTATCATGGATCCCCAAGGCCGACACGTCCGTGGATTGAGCCTCAAGAAGCATGAAAGCTTGCAGGGGGTGGAAAGGTATGAGAAAGTTCTACTAGATATTCAATTGGCTGACCCTTCCCGCTTTCATATTCGCAGAGAACGAGGAATTACCACCGTTGGCCCATCATCGCCGGCTGCGCCTGCTCAAGATCGGTGGATACTTAATCTGTTCCAAAGGTTCGACGAGGGGGTTGAAAAGCTCTTCCTTACCTATGTTGACGACTCGAACCACTGGCGCCGGATGACAATTTCTTACAAGTGTCGAGACGCCGAGCCGATGTCTTTAGAGCTAGACCTGTCGAGCCTTGCATCTCCAGAGGATAAGATGTCACGAATATGGGAATCCATCTACGAGCACCTACATGAAATTCGATTCTTCGACACCGTCACACGACTCGAGCTCCGGACTATCGATTCCACATTGAATGTCTTCGTGCGCGAAAGCATCGACGAAGTCATTCAGTATCCGCCGCGAGATATTGTTAGACTGTTTTTCGACAGTGGCCAATTCGCTCCATTCGAGATTTGCGAAGACGAATTAGTCCTGGACTCTCATCTTTACGGCTTTGTCTACAGGATCCAACATGGTGATAGGTATTATGTCAAGAAAGACATTCCCGGATCTGATGCGATAGACAGGTTCGTCTACGAGATTCGCGCTCTATATGCTCTCCGGGATTGTGGGCACGTGGTCAAGCTAGAAGGTATTGTGCTTGATGACACTCTGCAGCTGGTGAAAGGCATACTCGTAGGCTACCTCGAAAACGGCGCAGTGGTTGACCTTCTTGGTGGCGGCGTTCCATGGAGAGATCGATGTCGGTGGGCAGAGCAGGCCATCCGTGGTCTTTGTGACGTTCACGCAGAGGGATACGTTCAAGGCGACTTCACCCTTTCTAACCTCGCCATCGACGAACAACGAGATGCCAAGATCATTGACTTCAATAGGCGTGGATGCCCAATAGGATGGGAACCTCCAGAACTCGCCGATCACCCTGCCTCACTCTACATCGGGGAGAAATCAGACTTATTCCAGTTGGGCATGATTTTGTGGGCATTGGCTATGAACGATGACCAGCCCGAGAGACACCGTCGACCCTTGAGCTTGAAATTTCCCCAAGAGATCCCTGGTTGGTACCGAAACATCGTTGCGACTTGCTTATCTCCTCGGCCGCGGAACCGACTGTGCGCCGAGAGGTTGATCAGAATGCTTCCTCAAACTAGTCCAAGTTTCTCGAAGTGCGGCCTCGAGGATTTCGGGCAGTCGCCCACTATCGGCAGTTTCGACGTTGAGACTGATATCTCCCCAGGGCCAATCTATGCTGCCACCGAAGTGCCCACGAGGCCCGTCTCCTTCAGCAAGGTCAAGACGCAACTACTGGAGAAATCGACCCTATCGAAGATACTGGGACATAAGCAGCCGCATATTATAGGTCTCCAAGACCTATTCGAGATTGATAATAGCATATGGTTGAGCATGGAGGATCATCAAGGTTGCAACTTATTTGAGCTGATCCAAAAAAACCTTGCATTGGAGGAGAGTATCATTGCCAGGATATGTCGCGATGTAAGAAACTCAGGCCAGAATAGTGTTGGCCTTTCTAACAATCACAGGTATTGCTTGCTTTAACTTTTCTGCAATTGCAAGGCGTCGTCCATGGAAATATCAGATCTGACAATATCCTGATGAGCACTACCGGCTACGCGAGATTATCGAGCTTCGATTTCTGCTTCGAAATCGAAAACAGCCCCAAAATTCGAGACATCAAAGGTACATCGCGTTGGGTAGCTCCAGAAATGCTGAAGGAAGAACCGTACAACCACAAAGTCGATATCTGGTCCCTGGGTATAACAATCATCGAGATGATTCAAGGAATCCCGCCGTATTCTGGCCTGCCGCCCTCTGAAGCGATGGCCATGGTTGCAAAGAATGGCCCTCCACGTATCACCGGCCGAGATGAAGGGGAAATTTCAGAGCCTATGTCGCTGCTGCTTCATTCATCCCTTCAAGTCATACCATCCAGTCGACCCAGCGCAGATGTTCTACTGCTCGTAAGTTGATTCCTTTCCAAGAGCTGAATCATCATACTGAAGACGGTCAGTATCCATTGATACTTGACTCCGCACCCAGGTCAGCAATTATCTCACTCGTTGAGAAGCACGAGGCCGGTATATAGCCCATCACAGTTGTGGTGATAGGTTTCCGAGGGCATGATTGTCAAGGCTGTGGAGGAGGTTTCTGAATCTTGAGTGGAGCTTTGTTGTACGAGACAGGTCAGAATGATGGTTGAAAGTCCGCCAGAACCGGGGGCGCGGCTTTCACTGAACACATTTGGGAAGTTAGTCCTTATCTCGCAATAAGTTGACTTGCTCACGCCAACAAGTGGTTGGTGTAGATTGTATGGAAAGAACGCCAAAAAGCCACCCTAAGCAGACTCAAGTTTGATGAAACTGCTAGCGTACGGTCACTGCTTGCTTTGCGAGCCGGTCGGCTAATTCGTTCCCTTCGATGCCTGTATGACCTGGGATCCAGTGTAACCGGATTTTTATCCGTCGCTCCCGAAATGCCTGAACTCGGTCCAGGATGCGATGTACTATTGCTTGACCTGGTTTATTGGATGGGTTGGATTGCTTTGATGGCTGACTGACTGTCGCTGACTATTGTATACATCTTGTCTCTTCGCCTGTTGACTCTTTCCTGGTAAATTACATCGACTGTCCCAAGCGAACCCGCGACTCGAGGTAGTGAACTTGCGCACGACCTGGCTCGGAAATCAACACATCCAGATTGCCAGTTCCGGTAGGCGCGAAATTGAATCGACCGCCAGAAGGAAGCCGAAAGGACCGCATGACGAGCGGAGGAAACAATTCGAGGCACGCCCGGTGGCCGATACACGAAACAGCTCGACCGAGCTCTCCCGGGCGGGCACACGCGCCAGCTCTACGACAAGCTCAAACGCGACGAAGCACAGATATTGGCTCAACTCCGAACGGGGAAAGCCCGACTCAACCGTGCCCTTTACAGGATCAAAGCGGTGGAATCGGATCAGTGTGCATGGTGCTGCCGGCCCGAGACGGTCAGACACTTCCTGACGGAGTGCATGCGTTGGACCTCACAGCGCCGACAATATCTTCAGGCAGCCCACAGAGCGGTGGACGGATGTGTCATTCCTTCTAGGAGGATGGACGAGTGAAAGAGCGCTCAAGAAATGGAAGCCGAACATGGAAGCAGTCAGAGCCACGATCTGTTTTGCGAAAGCCACCGGTCGATTGAAGCTCGACCCTGAACAAAGGAGATAACCCTGTTTGAGAATGGAATGAACCCGCACTCGACAGTTCCTGTGCCGATGAAAGAGCAGTAACACTCAAGAAGAAGAGTCTCGAGGGCGAAGTGTATAGCTCGTCAGGGGATCTCAGCAACCGCGAATCGGATGCCACCGAGGGACCAACAGCATGTAGAATTAGCTAGTCCCTATTGGGCTTAGCCCGCTTGGGAGTATGAAAATAATAAAAAAAAAATTTTTCTCGGCCAAAACCTCCTTCGACACTCCCCAGCCGCGCCGACCATCGTCCGATCATCGTCCAATCACCGTGTTGAGGCGAAACGGGAAAAAACTACCGCATGTCATACTCCACAGTCTGATCTCTTCTGCCAAGAGGCACTACTATCTTGATCCTGAAGCGGGCTGTAACGAGGTCCCAAATAAGCAAGAAACAAAGAAAGACAACGCTCTTCCACTGCATTGCTATGGCTACACTTGTCATTGCCCACCGAATTGGCATCGAAAGTGGCCCCGACGGCCGTGGCCCCGGCCTACCGCTTCCTCCCTCCCTCAAGACTGTATCGCTATGGGGTGAAAATTGCACGGGGAATTTAGGAGCGTTACATACCATTCTAGCGGCTTCACAAGTGGAGGAATTATGTGCAGAGTTCCTGGGTGTGGTTCATGGCATTCCAGAGGATGGTTCACTGTTATCGCTCTCTCCGCCAAGTTCAACTTGTTGCGTGCAAGCTCAAGAAATAACACCTGCAGCGGTTCCTGAGCCGCTGCCCCCTTCTTCAAAGTTTCTGTTATACCGCGGACGCTTTTGAAGACGACAACGATGAGTCAGGTGGTCCTCTAGGTCGATTTCCACACCCTATCCAAGCAAAGGAACTTGTAGAAAGCTCTCTAATTTAACGGATCGACCCTGAAAGATCTCCACATCCAACCAATTTCCGAACGGACGGAAATTTCCGCCAGCTCGTGCTCACTCCGCAAACCTACTATCGCATTGGCGCTGGTGGTGAGAAGAAAGATCTTTACACCTTCGATGTGTGGTGGGTGATAGGAAGACAGAAGGGAAGAGATTGAGCATGGTTACCAAATAGCCTCGGAGAGGGCCCAGAATCCTCGCTGGGCCCGAACTCTCGATGAGGGGCCGACTAAGCTTCCCACATGGTACAATACTCGCCTGCACGCCCCTTGCGGTGGGGGCGTCCAAAGAACCTCGATCGGAACTCCTTTAGGAGTAGGCAGCTTCGGCGTTGTGGACAAGGCGGTCGACCTTGACTCCGGGAACTTTGTTGCCATTAAAAAAATCGCACTACCTCCAAGTGTCGGGCGTGCCGGCGAACCATCAAAAAAGAAGCACCGAGCTAAAAACGCCTCGAGAGAGTCCCGCCACCTAGAATACAGTAGACATTATCTCAAGTTTCTCCCTCATCATCCTCCATTTCAGCATCACTCCGTACGTTCTCATAATACCAATTGTCCATCCATTTTGGTGTCCACTTCTCATTCTCCAGCGTAGTTCTCAGGAGTACCTAACCCCAGGTGAGAGTCGTTTGGCGGGTAGATTCTTCAGTCGTATTGCCCTTTGCATTGTAGCCGCAATTGTCGCATTTGATTTCGATACGGAATGGTCTCTCTGTGTGGCTTTCGTCACGACGGACGCAGCGGGTGTGAGGTTTCTTGCCACAACCGAAACACTATTTGACGGATAGCTATAGAGTTAAGAGATTAATATCTATCATCAGAGGTAGAGAGGGATAGGATACTTACGCAATTCACATCGTCATCGACCAGGAATGGCGTTTCATTCTCGACTCTCCATTTTTGAAGGAATTCAGGTCGAGGTCTGGACACAATTTTATTTCGAGGTTGAGACATCTTGATGCTGTAGCCTGTGTAACCTGTAGGTAAGATTCTGTGAGTGATTTGTGACCATTTTTGGGTACTTCAAATATTTATATCCTATTTACCAGGTCTAGGATAGGATACCAAGGTTAGGGGTTCGATTTACGGTCTCGGTAGGAGTAGAGTACCCTTTTTTAACGCCACAAGTTGGGAATCAATCGAAGAGAGATGCAGCGGCCGAGTACAGCGCAGCCCAGGCTTTGCTGCAGTCAACGCCGCAAGTTGGCAATCAATCAAAGAGATGCAATCGATTGAACAGAGACGCGGCGGTGAAGAACAGATCAGGCGAGGCTTTGCTGCAGACGCAGAGAGATCTGTCAAGGAGGAATGTTCTTGCAAGTTTCTGCGGCAAGGAATGGCGCGCAGGCAATCAATCGTTGCGTGATCTGACAACGAGGAATATCATTGCAAGTTTCTGCGGGTAGTAATGGCGTGCCGGTGATCGATTACTGAGAGGTCTGATAACAAGGACAGCTTGAGCAAAACTTTACAGCACCGGACAGCGCCAGAAGTATATGTCATTGTCATTTGACGCGTATTCTGCACCGTACGAAGAGAACGGGGAAGATCTTCTTTCAATCAAGAAGACGGCAATGTTGCCCTGAGACATTTGCTTCGCAAGCTCTTCTGAATGAGGTTTACAAGAAGGACGGATTTTGTATATAGCCTGTGGCCTGTGGTGATCGCTTCAGTAGATACCCGGATTTGCCTGGCTAATTCCACTCGTTCCATCTCCTTACAGTACCACCGGCCAGATATCGCCTGTTGCCCAGTGACCCCGCTCTTCTTACTCCGCAGGAGAAAGTTGATTCAACTCATACTCCATGGCTGCTCTGCCGATCGCCCTCGTTCTCTCGTGGAACAGCTCAAGAATTCGAGTAAGATGTCCGTATTGTCTGGGCACACATGGTCACGGCTTTCCTCTGGGACCCTACAAACAGAGGCAAAGTGACTGCCACGACATTAACGGAGGCTTGGTGGTAAGTGCTTGAGTAGCTGTAGGCGTTGCCATCGTATATAGGTTCTGCCGATTGGTAATTCTGGAGACTGTGCATCGCTCGGGCGCCGATCGCTCCATCGTGACAGGCTTGCCGCTTTGCGACATCGATTCATCAGATATCAACTTTCTCTTCAAATATGGAGCCCATGGAGCTGGAATGTGTGCGTAACGGCCTGCGGCTCTAAGCAAAAGCGACGAACGTTGTACTTAAATTCTCATTTTCTTTCTTATTTCAAGTTAGAATTTCAAAAATAGTCAAAGGGCGGCTCGCCCCTTCGTGCATCGGCGGGCTGTTCTAGATCCCGGGGGCCAACTCTGAATCCGCCCCGACCCCCGCGTCGATAGTTACCGCGCGCGAAGTTGGGGCTAACCATTGGAGAGCTATTCTAAGCTTCGTTTGCGCCCGTAAATCATTCTTATTTTTGGAGCCAACGCTCTACACTATCCATTCTCATTTGGAAAATTATACGGTGGGTTTCTCTAGGCCTGCAAACGAAGCTTCTTTCTACCTACTTAAAACAATCCTTCTCGCTATCCCTGCCATTAACATTCTAAATGATCAGAAATATGCCACGACGACGCTCCGCTCGAGAAGATGCTAACGACAGGCGTCGTAAGGTAAGGCAACGCAGGAAAAGAAAGTTTAGCGCCATCAAAAAATTCCATGAGTTACACACAATATGCGGCTATAACGTGGCCTGTCTCATCATCAATCCGGAGACCGGACAGGCCTATACATACAGATCCGCCGATCACGGACTATGGCAACCGGTGATTGAAAACATTGTAAGTCTTCCCTAAAGCGATAACACACCTCATGCTCAAATGATTATAGCCCCGATTCAATCTGGTGCCTGAGAATCTGCTCCCCCAGGATGTTGAAATGTTGTTGCAGAGGAGATCTTCTCAGGATGGCCTAGAGGACGAAGCAGTGTCAGAAGATGAAGACAAAGCTTATAAAGAAGTCGAACCGTACCAATCCCCCTCCAGCGAGCCACGGAACGAAGAGATTCAAAATCACAACGGCTCAGTCACTAAACAGAAAGCCTCGTCCGAAGACGGCATTACTCCTGCACCTCCGCCCTCAGTTAGACAATCCTCACCCGAAGAAACAACCACAACTATAGTATTTAAATACGCAAGAGACAAACTGGCGGACCCGCAGTCTGTCATCGCAAATGATCGTCGATCAACGTCCCGAGAGCTCGTTACTGCCTCTCTTCCCGGCCCCCCTTCCACAGAGACCATCATAGGAAGACCACAGACTACTTCAACGGCAGCTGTGCTACATGTGAACTCAATAACAGAAGATGAGGTTGAGCCGCAGTTTCACAATTGCGTGGAAGCACCAGATGCTAGCGCAACGCCTCTTATGAAGCATACGAGGCGTCCCGGTGATCGACTCTGTCGCAAGAGGTGTGCTGGTCTGAAAGAAGAGATGAAGAGACTATTACGGATACAGCGGATACATGAGGAGTTGTACAAGATGAGGGCCGCAGGCGAGGTAGAGGAGAGTGATTTCGAAAGCGACTTTTTCGATCATGAGGAGGGGGGCCCAAGCAACAGATAGTCATCGTAGTCAACTGAACGTGTGGAGCGATTGATGTTATAACAGGAGATTGACCGTCCCCTCGCATTTGTCGCACAGACTCTCTGCGGTGTCAGTTCTCCTTGATGGGTGAGCAGGGGGAATATCGTCTACATGACCGATGTTAGACGGGCGTGATCATCTTGACGACGTTGACCCTGCTTGTCCTCTACACTGTCATTTCCCTCTATGTCAACTACAAAAATTGTCCTCAAATTAAGGGTCCATGGCTCGCTTCTGTCTCCAATCTCTGGCTATTTCGAACCACCTATGCAGGACGAATGTATGCCACTTCTTTGCTCGAAAGCCTCCAAAACTCCTCTGGAATGTCGAAAGTCTTGCAGCGGTTGGGAAATTCAGGAATAGGGGCCTTTTAAAGCTTCAAATTCTTCATGAATTGGGCTCTGATCTCCTTCGGTGTCCATTCTTCACCTATAGGCATAAGGACTGTCGCAACTGTCTTTTTTTTTCTCCCTCTCCAGAGTTGAGATATATGTTTCATTGTTGACTTGAACCTAGAGATTCCATTTTTTAGGATCGTGGGCAGTCACCTTTCGTAGGTCTAGTGTCAGTTGAAGCTCTATACCAAAAGAAGTATGGAAGGTAAAAGCTCATAACATACCCCTGCATGTCTAATCGGAAGTTCTGATCTTTATAGAGTGTGCCTCCGTTATTTCGAAAGTCACCAAGGCTCCGAAACGAGATGTGACCCCTGGACAACAATCTACACAGAGGGGGCGTCCAATCGCCAAAAGAAGTCCCGGAACGAAACAGAATGCCACGAGTGGAAACAGTACCGTACGCAGAAGCCAGCGGTTGGTGGCACAGCAATTCCGACACTGCGGATTTCAGTAACATGAATATTTATTTACCTTCCTTTTGCAACTGCTACAGTAGTTTTGAAGAAGCAGGCGACCTGTGCGAGTGAGCTCTGTGCGGCTTGAATTTCATACCCCGATCTCCAGCTTAAGCAACTGTACTTCAGTCACGAGTATCTTGCTTTGTCATTCTATTTATCTTCCTGTACAGTGCAACGCTCGGTGGCGGGTTCCAAGCTGGTATTAAACTATGGCCACAGATCCACCTCCCACCCCAGTTGAAACCCCGTTACTTGCTGTAGCTATCAACCGACAGGACTTCTGTTGCCCTGTCATCCTCACGTACAGCAGAGGTCACGTTGTCGGACCCGAGGTAGATATCCCGGATCTCTCTCTCTGTCTCTCTCTCTCTCTCACACACACACACACGATCCGTTTACAGAAGGGGCAGCGCTTCTTGGGCCCATCAGCAGTGTAGAACTGAGCGAAATCCTTGCTTGAAACCCGTTAAATCTCTCACCGGGGCTGGTATCTATGTTGTTCCGGCCCAGACCTCAGGAAACGGTGGTTCACGATGCTACTTCAGGTATTGTTTCCTATGTTTTCGTCATCAGATGAAACGGTTTATCGGGGATTCTCTTCTCCGCACAACCCCCATAAGACGGTGGTTTAAGATACTATTTTAGGTGCTATTTCCCTCTATCTTCGTCACCAATGGACATTGGTAATCGGCTCCTATTCTCCGGTCAACCTCATAAAATGGTGGTCAACAAATTCACGTTTTTGTCTTTCAGCTGCAAGATTATCCAGAATTTCGAACGCAGCCTGGAGCCCACGGTACAGTCATTGATTGAATTGAGCTCTGAGCTCGATAAACGCCTGAAGAGGCTTGCTATGATAATGAAAGCTCTGCTGATCTACGAAGTGAAATCCAATCCTGCCCAGCGGCCCTGTAGCCAGCAGCATCGCCCTTGGGCCTAGAAAGACTGTGTGAACCAAGGCGAGGTAAACCACTTGCCCTAGGTGGCTAGCAAAACCCTATAGGGGCACTGTTCAGCAGGTGTCATTGGGAATCGTACTCTAGTGAACATGGCTTATGTCCTCAACGCCCTTACTATAGTTGAGGTGGTAGAATGGCCGGAATAATGCAAATCCTAGTGGGTTAGGTGGGTGAGGATACTAAGAACCTAAGTACGGCATTACTATTCTACTACCTTAACCCTCTCCCCCGGTTACAGTCCTAAACACACTAGGGCACATTCTGCCACTTCGGCTAGGCCCTCCGGTAATAGCTGTGGAAAATGCATAAGAACCTAGAACCGGGGCTTAAGTCTGTCATGAAGCGTACTCCGTGCGGTCGCTAGCGATGCCTCAGTTACGTGTGCCGTTAGCGAAGACCGGAGAGCCTCTTAGTAGACGTCATAGCGCTTATCAACGAAGCCAAGGTCCTACCAGGCAGGGAATGGATAGTGTTCGACGTCAAGGCGTTGGGACGATGCCATCTGGGTGAGCTCGTCTCGAGCTAGTTACTGATCATACGTAGACTCAACGAATTCCTTGAGAGCGACCCGAATCTGATCTCGCGGCGGGGTAGGGACGGGGTCGATCTGATAGACTACACCGAGCATCGCAGTGTAGTTAGTGGGACTTGGCCACGTTAGAATAATGCGACCACTAGGAGCGAGGAGGTAGTCGCGAATGTTCTCAAGGAGGGGGTCTCGATAGTCAGGGCGGAGATATTCAATGACCCGGTAGATACAGATAATACTGAACTTAAAAGGGACAGGATTGGGCACATTAACCATGATCTGATCCACCTGAGCCTGCCCAGCACCAGAGTTCTGGTAACGCGCGTAGAGAACTTTGGCATTGAGTTGCGCAGACCGAATGTTGGATTTGAGCTGAAAGAGGGTCAAGATGTCAGCCTGAGTAAAGGCGATATTGTCGCGCCCTTCGTTAATAGCACCCTGGATAGCCAAGCCAAGAGATTTTAGGCTGCAATCAACCCCGACGGCATAGCGATAAGAAGCCGCGGCAAGACGCGTGACCTGGCCGGTGCCGCAGCCAAGATCAAGGACGGTGTCGGTAGGCTGTAACCCAGCCATTCTCACAAAGTATGGAATGGTGAGAAGGTGGAGGCCAAAGCCGAAGTCGTACTTGTTGGCGCCTGAGTCCCACTCTTGCACGGCTTGGTGGATAGTCATGTAATGGTCTGCGAGCGACGTATCAGGAGAAGGAGGAAGCGCCATGGTTGCTGGGCCGATTGAGAGGGAGGTGGCTGAAGATGAAGACGTTGGTGTAGACTCAAGGAGAAAGAGAAGGAGGATAGTGTTGAGAGAAGAAAAAGAGTAAAGAAGGTCAGGAGGAGGAGAGAGAGGGGCCTGTAAGGTGGTGGTGAAAGGAAAGAGGGTGAAGAGGCCACCGTAGGAAGAGATATCTGTCAGATTGAGAGTGAAGAGTGGGATGAGTTAGAGGTAAAAGTGAGGTGAGCTAGGTTGAATCTCTCTTTGCTCGATCGCTAACAGGTGAATCTCAGCCGCCAGATGTTACAGGAACGGTATGATGCCGCCGAGTCTCTCTTTGCTCGATCGCCACTACGCCAGTGATGGCCGCCGAATCTTGCAGGTTCTCTTGTCCTTGACAGCAGCAATCTCTTTCAATTCGTCATCAGCGCGCACTTGCAGAATCTCTCCAGTTTTGCAGCAGGAATCTCTCTAATGTTCGTTATGGGCGTAGGCTATACTGTCCACAACAGTGCCCAGCCTGTGCCCTCACTCGCGTAGTTTCCGTGGCAAATGGCACTTTGCAAGAGAATTCCTCCTCTTTAGATAGTTACTGGCGCCTGGTGTGTGTTGTGGTGGAAATTCTCGCGCCCATTGCGGCAAGATTCTCTTGAGTTGGTTGCGAGCGCGTGGCGGGCGTTGCAGCAGGATCTCTATTCACTTGATTGCCAGCGCGCAGTTGTAGGATTCTCTCGTTGTTGGCGGCAGTGATATCTCTTTAGTTAATTGTCTGTCTGCGCAAGCCTTTCTCCATCAACACTTGTTTGCCAGAGGATTCATTCTCTTCAACTGATTGTGAGGGCGCGCTATCCTGTGGCAAGGTGTTACTCGATCTGTGTGTCGCTAGCAGGTTCTCTTCAGTTGATCGCCAACTTACCCTATCCTGCGATGCAAAGTGCTGTTTTATCTGTGACTTGCCGGCAGATGCTCTTCAGTTGGTCACCAACTTGTGCCATCTTGTGCTGTAAGGTTGTGCCCAAATAGGCCTTGTCATCGGAGCCATCAAGAATCAATCGCCTGCGCGCCGTTCCTTACCCCAGGAACTCGCAGGAACAGTCAACGCCGCCAAAGATCTCAATAACTGATTGCCTTCCCGGCGTTCTTTGCCGCAGAAACTTGCAACGACATTCTCCCTCATCAGTATTTCCAGCAGCAAAGGCTTTGCATGGTTTTGCAAAACAAGACAAGAACAGTCCATGCTGCCAGATCCCTTTGCAATCGATCGCCTGTGCGCCATATGATGTTGCCAGATCTTGCAGGGAACAGTCTGTGTTGCCAAATCCCTCTTCGGTTGGCCATGGGCGCAGATTCTGCAGCGCATGTGGTCGATGCCAGCGCCTCAGTTGGCCATTGCGCGCTATCCTGCGCGGCAAAGGGTTGCTCAATCTGTGCTTTGCCAGGAGAGTCTCTCTGCATGCGGTCGCCAACTTGCGCAGTGCGGCCTGGCAAAATGCTGCTTCATCTGTGTTTTGCCAGGAGATTTTCTACATGCTATTGCCAACTTGCGCAATCCTGCGCGGCAAAGTGCTGCTCGATCCGTGTCTTGCCAGGAGATTGTCATCAGTCGATTGCCAACTTGCGGCGCCGTTTGCAGAACCAGTCCTGATGCTCGAGCGGGACCTGACCGTCTTGGGTCAGCAGAATGGGGTAGCGTGGCGAACGAGTCAGAAGAATGACCTGCATGGCATCCAAGGATGTTCCAAGAAGGTAATGGCGAAGAGGTGCCGTTGATGAACATGTAACGGGTGCCTGTTAAGTGCTCCGACATTCGCTCGTTGCCCGCCAGGACTTGACTTTAGGCCGCGGTTGATGTTGCTGACGTTATCTGACGTTGCTGTCGTGCCATGAGTACCAGGGTTGCTTATACATTTATTTCCCGTATAAGGAAGTCCGTTGGAACAACCTGTCATTCACGTAATGTGCAACGACAAACCCAACCGGCACAGCCACGGCTCCAAGCGGCCCTGCCAAGGCCCCGTGACACCCCAGCTTTGTAATGTAGCAAATAGCCTCGAGCAGGAACGCTTCCTCCATAGACAGCGGCTTGCACTCTTGTGCAATTGATCTGGATGACTGGGAAGGCATCAAATAAGGTGTGGGATACTGTACCAGTGGAAGGAGAAATATCTGGAGCTAAGGTCAGATTGTCGGCATTGAAGGATATTCCCGTATTAATGCTCTGTCGTTGATGAGGATCTGTCTCTCCGGGGCCCGGGCTGTCGCCAATGCTCTGTGTGGACGGTTATGCATCCATGAGGTCCTGCTTGCGCTACGCTCCTCTCTCTCTCAAGTGATCCAACTCAGCAACCCTCTGGAAGGTTTCTTTCAGGATGGGATGTAGGCATGGTACTGTAACGCGTAGTCTAATAACACACTCTTGACCATGTGGCAGGCGGCATCGCGGCTGTAATTTCGGATGCTAGCCACTTCCGTGAAATGGTACCTAAGGCGATCATCTGTATGTCGTTCGGCGCGATGCATTCTCAACACCATGTCTTCGTTGTTCAGAACTATGCTGACATCCGAACATCTTTGAAAAATTTCTCGAGGAGCTGGGGAATTTGGCACATCCAGTACCGTGATGCTGTGAGTACGCGTCAAGAGCTATTACTTTTAGAGGAATTCTCACATAAAGTCATGGCCGGATTATGCTGCATTAGAACCTCCCAGAGAGGTAGTGGGCAGTGCTTCTTCCGTTGCCTTCGACTGTCGAATTTCATGGTTGAGAGCAGGAACCATGGACTATCATTTTCGAGGGAGCGTGAAGCGGAGGAGGTTACTTCCACCATCTCTGAGCCACCCTTTCTGTAGGCTTGCACAAGAATCGCCTGAAATTGAGGCAATCTTCACAACACTTCTATCTTTGCACATTGAGACATGTGGTGTTTCTCCCGCTTCTCAAATACAGTAATACCTTTGCTGAGTTCCCCTCCGGTGCTGCATGATCTTAGACCAAAACAACCTCCCAAAATATGGTACCTCGTAATACTAGATTCTTGACCTCTCTGTCAGTTCTCATCGCCTTATATGTCGCTTTTCCTGGACATGGGCCTCGTTATCTAAACAGGTACGACGCTATTTGGCCTCAGCACAACACTCACATCACCGTGATGCAAGGGGACTTTGATCTAACCAAACCACGGCTAGTATTACTTCGGTCAACACTACCTCTAAGGGGAAGGAGTTAACGGACTCTGATGCATTTCGCATTTGGTTCGTCAACAACCTCGGAGACGTCAACCTTGTCAACGTATATATCACAGGAAGTGATCCGAACAATAACCCAGTTGTCTTACAGTCTAACGGACAATGGTACTATGCAACAACCGATGGCTCTTCTGTTCCGACGGTGATCCCATCAGATCTCATCACAATTCCCCTTCAAACTGGCAATCAGACAACAGACATTACGCTTCCGACCGATATCACCGCTGGAAGGGTTTGGGTCGCTGAAGGAGACCTTACTTTTGCTTGTATTAAGAGCGCTGCCGGGGGTGTGTCGTTAGTCGAGCCATCTGCTACCGATAACTCCAACACAGACACACAATGGGGATTTGTAGAATTCACATACTCTAAGGCTGGTGGTATATGGGTTGATATTAGCAACGTTGACTTCGTCGGGCTGGCCCTGGGCATATCGTTGAAAAGTTCAGATAACGAGAATGGTTGGTCCACGTCACAGCTGGGAGGCTTGCAAGGAGGCGCGATACAGGGGATCTGCGATGGTCTTGGAATTCAAAGCTCGATCGACGGTTACCCTTGGAGAGATCTCTGTATCCAAGGCTCCCAAGACAACTTTGTTCGTGTGCTCTCTCCGAACAGCTACATCCAACTGCAGACTAACGCATTCTCCGACTACTGGACCTGCCATGTGGATGAAGTCTGGTCGAGATATTCTGTCGAAACGCTAGTCATCAACACTCAGTCCAGCGAGCTGGGCAACATCTCCTGCATGGTTGAGGACGACTTGCTTGTTTGCTTGAATGATATCGGCACCGGAGACAGCGCCAGTTTGACTAGGCCGTCTTCAAAGGATATCTTCAGCTGCAGCACTGGTCCTTTCGCCATCTCCCCATCTACTAGCGACCTACTCAAATCAATTATTCCTCGTCTTTGTGCGGCATTTAACCGTTCGACACTCCTCGCAGATAATGGAAACATGCAGCCTGACGGTCCTAGGTCCTCGTCCTACTATTTAGGAAGCAACACAACAAATTGGTATAGTAAGCTAGTACACCAATTCGAAGTGGGTGGCCGAGGTTACGCATTCCCTTACGACGATGTTACATCCGAGATTGACCTCAGTGAGAACCAGAGTCCATCAGGTCTGCTATTTTCAAGGACACCACAAAGTTTGACGATACTGGTCGGTGGAGGGTCGGCAATTTAGTTGTTGAGACTGGTACAAAACGACGAATGGCAGTCTTCACAGTGCTGTTTGATCAGGGCCAAAAGCAATGTGCTCTCAAGCAAACCTTTGGCGACGCGTTCAGCAGGGAGGTGAATAAGGGTCTTCAGCAGCCAATGAATACCAGAGATCTTGGAGTTTGGGTGGTTTCCCCTGGCTACCTAAGGTGTTGAGTTGAGCAAGAAGAAACTCACCAGCTTAAGCCAGCAATATAATCGCGTTCTCAGGTGTAATGCTGAAAAAATCCATTCCATCGACCTAGTGGTGACGTTTTGATGGAAGGCGATTCTCTGAGGAACAGTGATATCACGCACGGCACGGAAGCCAAATGGAGTTTCGCAGCCTTTCACGTACTAGGTGTCTCCGATTTGCCAATGATACGCAGAGTGCTTCGTAGAGGAGAACGAGAAGCGGATGATAGAAGATTCTCTTTCGTCATCTCTCTAGCCTACGAAATCCTCTCCTCTACTCTTCCTCGGGTGTACGTAGGACTTAGTGCTCGTTTGGCAATTTGATGGTGGCTTCTCGATCAGGCCTGAATCCATTAATTTCCAAGGATCGAAAAGTTTCCGCAGTGGGAACATGTCCCTTTCAGCCTCTGGGAGTCCAGATAGGAGGAGTCAGCAATAGCAGGAATGAGTGGTCCCAAGTTCCATCAAGAATGTCTGATGCATGACAAGCAAAATCTCATGAACTCGTGGGTAGAGCACATGATCAAGGCAGTCAATAACGCAGAGCATTATACATGTATTTGTTGCCATCACTTGTCCTCATTGCTTCCGCGATTCATCCGCCACCATTGTCTTTCCCAAAGCGCTTTCCTCGATTGGAACGACAAGTCTGTCTTTTAGCTGCTGAGACTCCTCGCACCATTTGTTAACGATATCCCTCACGACCTTTAACCAAGCGTCAAGTGTCTCGGTATCAAGCCAAGCCTGTGTTAGGCATGGATGATCCAGTTGAGATTGCAGGAAGAATGCTTTGCGCCGCCAGTCAGGCATGGCTTCATTGTCAAAGTAGAAAATTTCAGCTTTTACTCTCCTTGACGCGTTGAACTTGGCATATTTGGCGATGATTGCATGATTGGGCCCAGGCCCAACCTGCAGAGTGGCCCACTCCTGGTACAATGTTCTCTGTCTTTTCAGTGATGCAAGTGCAATGGAAGTAGACACATAAACCGCCTGATAGGAATGTCTTAACTCTGTGTGCAAGGTATTCTCGCAGAGTGATGGCTTTATGATAACTTCACCCAGGTCATCTAAGTTGTGTTGGTGAGGCGGCTCTAAGAAATGCTGGTAGATGAAATCCATGATCCTTACGCCCCTGTGAAGCCATTGAAGTATATTACTAGTTTAGGACTTGTCCAATATCAGAAGGAGCCATGCCGATTCGGTGGGTCTTTTTGACACTTTCTGCTACAGAATTCGAGGGGTCTCGGAAGCATGCAGTACGTGTACCTAATAATCTTTCTGGTGTAAAGCAGTACCTTACATAATGATGGTTGACCATCCTGTTTCACCACCATTTCGTTTGTCTTCGCCGTCATTGTACCTAACAGGGACCATCAACGTGTCTCTCTGGTCAACCGCTCCATGATCCTTTGTCATCAGCTACCGCACAGTGCTATAATACGGGCGACCAATAATATGAACTGAAATAGACAGGGAAATAGAGCTCGATAGATCATGTATACAGCAGTTATGTTACAGTCTGACCCGAAACTACCCTCCCCCTTGCTAATATGTAAGATTCTATCCTCTAATCTGAGCATGACTAAGCGACAGATCCGTGTTATTGTTTTCCTAGTACCACACCAATACTGTACCGAAAAGCAGTTCGGCAATGAAACTACACGCCTCGCTCCGGCAGTTCCGTACTCCGCACACCACGGATTAGCGAGGTCGGAATGCGCCGCCTAGCCTTCGAAAGCTGTGGGCACATACCCTCCTGGCCCTTCCACAACCTTAGATGGCCTTTCACTGCCTTCGAGCCTTTGTAATCTACACTCTAGAGCCTTACAGCGCTCGGCCTGAATGACTAGGCGCCGTCTTTGCCGCGCTCTCCGTCGAACTAACCGCCTAATGGTAATACTGGACGAAAGGCACGAAGGCCTCAAGTAGGATGATCACGACGATAATTCCTACGAGCTTGGGCGCACAGGGAAACACAATGTTGCTATCGCCTGTCTGCCAGCAGGCATGTTTGGCAGCAACGTTGCAGCAACATCTGCATATCCGGCGGCTGCTCGGTAGTGCCGGGACCAAAAAAGGTGGCAAACGCAAGGCCAACACTTAAGCTACCCGATATAGAGCCTCCTAGACAGGCTCACTTAGACGAGAGCAGAGTCGAAATTGATTACGTCCTGGATACGAGCAAAACAATGTACGTGACTAGCCCATTTACGGTAGTACACCTCCGGGTAATGATACGTACGTCCTACGATAGTGCGTCTCCGGGTATAGCCCGTAATTTACTGGCTTAAGTAGTTGACGTGTCCGTAGATTCATTCTTCGCTTCGATATTAACTCTATGATGGCAGTTAGCTGAAACCGATTACGGCCTCAAGTAGTCTGAATTTTTGCTAGTATAATGCCGCCCGGCGGCGTTATGGCGCATACTACAATGGGTTCACTGACGTCTCGGCCTAGGTCGGCGACATGAGTAGAATGGGGGATACATGTTATGATAACTACGAAAATTTGGATGAGGAAGGAACGAAGTTGGCGGAGTATAGTGGAGAAGAGTAGAGAATCCCATTTACCCTAAGATCTCTAGCGTAGGATATGCTACTCATCATCTTAAAGCTCATCGTCGGCATATTGAATATGCTGCAGCGAATTTTCTGGCGATATAGCGTAATCTTTCGCCTTTTCATCAGAATCAAAAGCATCACAGCGATACACGAGGATGCGAAAGTCTTTCTTGTCGTCTGACATAATCCGTGCGATTTTCCATTCCCCATGTCCGGCGCTCTGTATATGTTGAGGAAAGCTGTTGATATACCCCTCGATAATGAAACGGGCGTACTGTAAACCCCCCCCCCACTAGGCATGGGACATTGAATAATTGTATTATTGTTCGTTTGGATAGGTAGAGGGTGTCCCTGTTGCATTTTTGCGAGGCCGAGGAAATGCCGCTTGATAGTCGCTTCTATGGTGTTTATATGCTGATCTTGGGAAGAAGCCATAGCTATGAGTCGATTAGCGTGAGTAGTATGACAGCGATAAGAGTGTTGTGGCCGATTAAAGAGATATCGTAGAAGAGACTGTCAAGATACGACCGAAAGCAACTTTAATTAATGCGGCCGCGTTACACGAGAAGTTCTTCTCGGGCAGTATGTCAGTAGGCATCCTTCGGATCTGAAAGCTGCCTGCTGAATTGATCACATCCATCGTGGCGCATCTTGATTCGTCGCTACAAAATGAGGGGTTGATAAGCCTGCAGACCACCAAGCCGACCGGATACAGAAATTCTATTGGCTTGTCCACGCTTATCCACCCCTTCTAAACAATTGCTGGTCATCCAACATTCATCTTTAACTAGGACCTCGATGGCCTTGATTACCTCCCTAGCCCTGTGGTTGACGGTATCGCCGAATAGTTGTGCGCATATAGATAGAGGACGGTAAGACCATCTACCTCCTATAGTATAAGGTTGCAGTAAAGTCTTACAGTCTTAAAGCGCTCGAGGTTCGCACATAATCGGCAACTCCCCAGCGAAGCTGATTAAGGTATCACCCTGAGGTACCAAGATGCGTTGTCCCGCACGTGGCTTTCCTTGCAATGCCTCTCCGTCCGGGTAGTGGCACGTAATTAGTAGCTTGCTGAAGTTAGTTTTTCGGCCAGCAATTGGTACGGGCGAGTCGGTGACGGAGAGCGACAGTGATTATGCGACCACGATCCTTGCACCTCATACACCTCAGTTTCACGGTTGCCTGGACGAAAGCCCGTACAAATCCCTATCGCAACTTGTTGGGGAGCTGGCATGGCTGGGAAAGCCGCAGATGGCCGACCACCGTGTCAAACCCCTCCCAGTTCGAGCTCTTTCGTTAGCGCCTAAAAGTTCCTTGCGGCAGAGGTACATAGGCTAGGCTTTGCAGGTCTGGATGAAGCCTACGACCGGTCAGGCAACGGGAAGGTTATGGCTAGAGCCAGCCTCAACCGATTTAAGGCTGTGTGATGTGCCACTCACTCTTACGAGGACGATCCGAGGCTCGAGTCTGCCTCGACCTACGCCCTCTCATTGTACCATCCGCCGAGAACCTCTACATTAGTGGGCGAGAAGAATTCAACGGCCTCATCGAAGGTCATAATGACCTCTGGGTCAAAGCGATCCCTTTCTATGAACCACGTCCACAGCCGGACCATACGTACGGCTTCAAGTGGTCCAACTTTACGGAAATACAACGGAGGAAGCTCAATTCGAACCCACCGAGAAATCGTACTACACCGCACGGGAAGATATCTATTTCCCCTTCCTGACCAGCGAAGTCAAGTGCGGCAAACAAGGGCTCGATTTGGCCGATCGACCTAACGCTCACAGCATGACTATCGCGCTCCGAGGTATTGTGGACCTTTACCGTAGAGCGAATCGTTCATCCGACATCCACCGGAAGGCTCTTGGATTTTTGATTTCACATGACGATAACAGTGCACATCTCTACGTCCATTATCCCGAAATTGATGGTGGTAATACGGTTTACTGGCGCGACACAATCAAGAAACTCAACGTTGCAGACGGAAAAGGAAAAGAAAAATGGAAATGTTACCAATTTACACTCAATGTCTGTCAATACTTTGCCCTACCACTGCTTGAGCAGCTCAAGACCGTCATCGATCAGCTGCCAGATCCTGATACCCAGACGCTTGAGCCAAGTGCAAGTTTTGACGACGAGTGCACTGAGTTCGCAAGACGATGCCAGTACTCCTGAGTCTCAGGACGAAATCTTCAGAAAGCCCCGTAAATCTAGTGGGTTACATGCAGAGTTACAGACCATGATTCAAAACCTGCAACGAGCCGTTGGAACAACAGAGGAAAGATTCAATGACACAACTGGAACAATTGCGGAGAGACTCTGAGCAACAGCAAAAATAGAGTATGAACCACTCCTCTCGTAATCTAAGCTCTTGCTAACCTGTAGTCGTCACGACCGCAATCAGGTGTCTGGTTGACAGGGCCGATAGCACTGAGCACTCGGCACGAGTTTTGTCGTTCCGGGGAAGAGCACAATAGAGATCCTTGTACTCGGTGATAGTATTGAGACAGTGCACTCTCTATGGACTAACAGGCCTACATTTCGACCAGAGCTTTCTTGCAAATATGGTGACAGAATAGAAGTAAGGGCTCCGGTAAATCATCGGTAAGCCTTAGGTGTCACGTGCCATAACTACGCCGGCGTAGTTATGGCACGTGCATGACATTTTGGACAGGGACACTGTTTTCCTTCTCCCCAAAACCCATTGCCGTAATTGATCGTGAGTTCTTCTGCATCACGAACGTCTCGTGTAGCGACAACGGAGACCCGATACCTTCCTGACACCCTCTGACCCTGGAGTTTGGCTGTTGGTACGCAGTCATGATTCATATAACCGTAGATATTGCTTCTCTCACCGCAGTTGATCTGGGCGACCTCCGGGTGCTCGTCGAGATCTTCCCTAAACATCGCATAACACTTCCCGTTTTTGTACGTATCGGGAGGCACTAATTTGCCTGTCAAATACCCTAGATGTGTACCCTTGAGATAGGCAATATGACCGGCTTCCTTTGCAACAGCTTGCAGACCTCGACCTTTGTCCGGGTATATTCGGATACGGGGCAGTATCTCAGGGCGACGATTGACGCAGTCGCACTTGCTCTCATCACATAAGTCGCACTGCCTTTCGCTGGGAGGGATATATGTAGGGTCAACCGGCCAAGGATAGTCCTCCGGCCAATACTTTGGTCTCCGCCAATTCGGGTACTCATTCTCCAGGAACTCATTCTCGTCGATTGTTGGAACGGGTTCCAAATAGAAAAATAGATCTTCCACTGAGACCTTATCCAGCGACACACTCTCCCCAGCAAACTCGACGTCGTCCGCAGTGAGGTTGAGTGAAGCCTCAAACTTCTGCCCGGCAGAGCAGAGAGCAGAGATCTGTTTCGTGTCGAGGTGACGACGTAAAGAGTCAAAATCGGTGTCTTTGAGAAGGACCCAATCCGTCGAAGAAAACTCAAATGCTTGTGTCTGAAAGAGGAGAAAGGCCAGAATCCCGGGAAACATTTCGGAGTACGTTCGCCACTTCGCGCCCCTCTCTCGATGGTGGTAGAACTGACGTGGGTCCATTTCCCTACCCTGAAGGATCTTTTGAATACCGCCTTTCGGAATCCTCTCGCGGCTTTGCCCAGTTTCCTTTTCGCGGCTTCGCTTCACCTCCTCGGCATGTTGAGCAAGACGGGCTTGATATAGTCGGATAAGGAAGTCGTGAAAGGCGCCCTTTTTGGAGAACACATTGATAGCCGCTATGTCATTCTGGAGCATCTGAGTCGGATTATGGCTTCGCGACACGTCTTTCCCGGGATACATTCGCAACGCCGTAGGTTCAAGATCCCGACGACCGCGGACAATCTCGAAAAATTGCTTGATGGCGGCTCTGCTGCAGATGGCTTTCGCCATTTGAGAGATCGGAGCATACCAGATATTGTGATTAGCGATCATCATCGTGTCGGCTGAACTCTGCGTACTCCGAGACCTTTTCCCACTCGCCATCCGCGTGGGTGACTGGTCTCTACGCCTCTTCCGAAGGCTCCTAGCCACTAAGTGGCCTATATTCACTGCTTCTCCGGCCTGACTAGGACCGTTTCTAACTTGACGCTGACGTCTTCCAGACACCGGTAAGTCGTGCGCTTCTGGTGCACTTTCAGCCTCTTGCTCGCGCTGTGGTTCACTTGGATCGCGGAACTCCAAAAAGGTACTGGGAATAGGGAATCCGTCGCAATTTGGGCTACATGCGGAGTAACCTTCGATGCTCCAGTTGGGGCTGCCATAGTTGACGGCCTCGGCAACGGTAGGGCCAACGGTACCACCTTGGTGGTAGCTATCTCCCCACACCACGACCACCTCTCGCGTACGTTGGACAAAGGTGACAAAGGAAGCACCCATGGCTTTGAGCTTGGACCGCGGAATCCAGCGGGAAGCGTGACGTACTTTCTGCGCACATTTCCCCTGTTTCACTTCGTTTTCGATGAGGGAGCCATCTTTCCGAGCCACCACATACCAGAGTTTCTCCCGTCCACAGTGTAGGGCATTCAAAGATGGTAGGTTCCCGTCCTCATGATGTATGACGAAGAGCGATCCGTCATCACTCGATACGTATCCATACGGCCAATGGAGCCCGGGCACGCTGTACTTGGTGCGATCCAACAGATTGTCCTTCAGAGGCCAGATGGGGGACTCTGCCGGTAAACTCAGCAGTCGCCGATCTTCGGCAGTCCGAGCCGGCAGATCCGTACAGTATCGTATCTTGCTCATCGCCTCAGGATCGGTAAGGCGACGTTCCACCATCTCGGCGAGTTCGTCGGGCTCCATAGGTGCGAAAGTGGCATTGCTGATATGCAACGTTCCGGGATCCTCAGTCCGCGAAATACGAAAGATGTTGTCCGGCCCGAGACGAGACTCGAAACTAGATATGCGCGTCGTAATGCTAGATACAGCGTGTGTACCTGGTTCAAAATCGTCGGGTAGTACGTACTTAAAGACTCCCGTTTCGCGCGCCCCCAGTGCCTCGGCCTGAGAGAAAAGAAACGGCGTATCGCGACACTGATCCATGTTTAAGGGCATCAACACAATGACGCCGTGCTCCTTGCGGTGAGGGATAGTGATGTCATAATTGCGAGGAGTTTGAGAAAGGGCGGGCGTAGAGTAGTCGGGCTGAGAAGGAGTAGAGGTAACGGGAGGGCGTGAACAATGTGGGACTGCCACACTCGCTGCAGCATCTTCTCTGGGCCATGAAACTTCGGCGCTTTGGTCAGCAGTGGTAAGGCCGGCGCGAAAATGATCAGGAATAGTCAAGTGCGCGTGATTCTCGTCCGTGGCCGACTCGCTAAGCTGTGATGTAGACTTTGTCTGATGGTCGGCCTTAGCGCTGGGATCTACCGCAATCGATTCACCATTTTGAGGCCCCTGTTGAGTGTCTGAAGGGTTCTGGTCTACTTGCAGCCTTTCATGTGGCGATTGAGCTGATGTGGGTAGTCGAGCTTCCAGAGTAGCGTTGTGGTCACCAGCCCCGGCAATTCCGTTCTGACTCGTAGCAATGACTGAGCCTTCCACCTTTTCTTTGAGATTTTGGACACTTGTTGCCAGCTCACTGATCATGGACCGGATCTCAGTCCAGTACGATTGACGTCGCTTGCGCGGTTTGGATGGGCGCCTGCCAGAAGACGCATGAGTGTCCACTAGAATCACAAGCTTCTTAAGCACTTCTTCCATGCCTTGGATTTTCAGCGCGACATCCGACATGATGCAAGAATGATTGAAGATTTCTCGTTCACGGGAGTGAAAGCGCTGTTGAAAGAGTTAATGTGGTCTTTTGTCGCGCGTGATTTCCGATCCCTTGGCGCGGGGCCAGCCGAGTCTATTCCCATTTTAGACATATGTCAACAGACAAAGGAATGCCTCTCAATTCGACAATTCCCATAAACGCCTTCTTGACCTGTAACGCGGCCATTGAGCTCCACCGGCTCTCTTCCTGTTGCCATACCGCATATACACTGTTGTGCATTAACCCCCTCAACATAGGCTCGTAAATCGCAACTCGCTTCTGCAGCAGTACTGAGCTAGGGGAAAGAGGAGGGCTGCTGGTTCCACGAGACTACTATGTCGCGCAGTATTCACATACAGATGTTACCTACGACGCTCTGAGTCGGATCAAAAACATCGCGTCAGCATCGGCGAGACGGAGGTCCCCATACCACCCTACGAGATCACAAACCCAATCCTGAAGTCATCCCTGCAGTTGTCCAGAAAGCTATTTGGCCTTTGCGCCGCTAATTCCTGACCGCACCCTTATACGATGGAAGAGATCCACGATACCACCCACAACGAAACTTATTACGGCTCCTCATGAGGTGGACCACAAAGCCGAGCGCTAAGGCTCTTGATCAAAGGAATCGATATTGTGCACGGCCAGATTGGCGGCGGCAGAGGAAAGCTGAAGAATCTATCGACTTGGATCGAATGATACGGGCCAGAGAGCGGACGTCATGAAACCATCAGGATCCAGCTGCCGTTGGCACCAGAATGGTGCAAAAGAGACCATTTGAAATCACTCGACCATCAGCGCATGTACAATGCCAAGACCAGGGACTTCTCCTATGGAAAGAATAGGGCTTTTTCGACACAATAAATCACTTATTGGCACTAAGTGAATCATGGGTTGAGAAGATGGTCCTGGTTAAAAGCGTTTACGGAAGCCCAAGTAAGCTTTGAGCTCCTTTTCACTAGCAATATTGCGCTGAGACAGAGATATGCCGGAACACAAGAGCACAAGATGCATGCCGCGGTTCCGCAAAGGGAGGGCGAAGGTCAGTAATGAAATGTATATGCGGATTCACGTTTGCGTTGATTGATTGACAGTGCAGCGGCACAGAGATGACGACCTGCAAAGCGCGCATAGACCGTAAGGTTCAATGTCAGAACAGACTTCATCCGACCATCAGTCTCCACAATACCTCACATTTTAGGCCTGTCGATTACGACTCCTGGATCGGGATTCACCGACAACCACGATAGTACTAACATTCTCTCAGACGCAGATCCGGTTGGCAAACATACGAGAAAGGCCAGCTAAGTTCAAAGCATGTTGCATGAGTCGCAATGAAGTAGAGAGGGCTTCCGTCAGGGCCATCCTGAATCCGTGGTCATCATAAAGTAAAGGCGCCCCTCGATCATGCTGGTGATGGTCTGCGGTGAGCGGAGCCACCCTGAGAACACCGCAAGTTCTGGAGGAACCTGTTCCGGGTTGGGTCGGTCCTCCAAATCTGTCAAACATCGTCCCCCGCATGTTGTGGGAGCTTCTATATATATTTTGTGACTGTTGCATATTTACCATGAGTTCGATGTCGATCGTCCACTAATAGCGGCCCGGTACTCCTCTTATTGCTGACTCTGCCGACTGCTCATCTCACGACACGTTTATGCTCTAGCAAGCCTTCTTTAGTCGCTATAGATGATGATCAGCTTGCACCTCTTTAAAGATTTATGCCTCAGGAACCTCATCATCCACTCACTGGAGGCATCCATTATAGAGACGTTCGATAAGATCGGGTATCTCTCAGAGTCCTGCCAAAAACACGATTTACGAAATCATCCTCACGCCGATGCTTGCCCATGTCAGGCGGAACTTTTCTTCAAGTTAGATCGGCTCGACGAGTCCATCCACAGGTTGAAAGATCTAAGGCATTTCGTCGTCCGCTGGTGGATATGGTACATTCGATCTTCAACCAAGAATCCTTTCTTTCCGAAAGAAAGTATTCGAGTTTGGTCCCAAACAGGCCAACCCATTGCGGCTTGGCAGAAATACTCCATCGCCCAGAGGAACGGCGAAGTTGGACCGAGAAACCGGAGAGCCTTTATCTATTATAAGGACTCACGCGAGATATCTACCAGACCCGCCGCTGCCACCAATAGCGAGTAGTTTATGTCGACACTTCAGACGACCCGAGCTCCGGTATAACAACGCTTTGCTACGTCCAAGAGCTTAGCAACCTTGCACCTTGCGGGGTGGCTAACAGCCGGCCGAGCTTTGCTCCAGCAATGCCTTCCAATGATACGACTTAAGCTACAGTATTACTCAGATTTGATTTGGCAATCTGTCACACGATATGGGATGTTAATGAAGCCCGGTCTTGGAAAAATCAATTTCTAGCATTTATGGCAAGATGATGCCTAGAGGAGCATTTTGAATTGTGTAGAGAGCTGATCTCAGTGACCATCAATAGATATCGGGATATCATTGGATTTACTGCGGAATAACACGACTGAACTCCCAGGGGAAGGTGGACGACGTCGATGGCTCATCTCTCTGCTACGAAACTCATGGACAATACGAACCAGAACATTTTGATAAACTGGCTCATGTCGCCTTGTAGGCTGGCTAGTTTTGTCCTGCATCTGCACGTTTAGTTGTAGATTCAGTCTTCGCTGGCCCAGAGCAGCACTGTAGTGAATAGCGAGTGACCTCAGCAGCTGAACTTAACAAGGCGGTGGCGTACAGTTACCAGTTCCCTCCTCAAAAGTCACAATGATCAGATATTGCCTTCTGGACCTTGAAAAGTAATGGGTTATGATGCTATTTTTGCACACCCTGTTGATTTCAGTACTTCTTAGCGATATTATGGGTTTCCTTAATAACCACACCCACACAGACCAGCAGTACCGATTAGAGTTGACGTAACATCACGACAAAATCTGATAACAATTGGATTGCTGATATGGTGGAGGTGAAGCCTCCATCGTGCACAAGAACTCGTAAACAGCCATGACGCAGACAGAGTGGCCGTTGATTGCAAGTTCGCCGAAGTGGGAACTTGTAGTTAAATGTTGCAGACGGTGCGCTTATAGGTGACGGGAAACCGTAGAAGTGCTACCCTGGCGTGTAAAAAGCGGACGGTTTCCGGGACTTCAGGTTTTCGAACCAATCCTATCCGATCTCCTCAGTCGGTTAGAGAGTTTTACTTCCTCCAAGAAGCCTACGGAATGGATGACCTGTTCAATCGTCGTATCCTGGAGACCCTTGGTCTTCAATTGACCGTGAATCTCATCGTTGGTTCCAGCTCGCAGTTTCCAGGCGTGAGCTAGCTGAAGTGCCACATCACTCAAGGCAAATTGAGCTCCTTCTTGTGCTTGATTCAATGCTTGAATGGTATCGTTCAGTCTTTGATTTTCATGTTGGAAGCTGGCTAAGGTCGAGAATAGCTTGACCTTTTCTGTCTCAAGTAATTGGATCCTTTGCACGAGCTCATTTGTCGTGCTTGGTTGTTGCGCCAGTATGCCGCCGATTTTCTGTTCTAGCGAAGCGAACAGATCGTGCGACACCTGAGAATTATGATGGAGAAGAGCCGCTTGATCGGCACGGTGTTGGCGAATGCTGTCAAGAATCTGTTGAGCAGCAGCGTTCGATTTCGTCATGATGTCGGGCAAAAAGGTCGCTGATGAAAGGATTTCTGGCCTGAAAGAGGATCGCTAAACTTGGCTTTGGGCCTTTCAAATAGCTCCAAATCATTGATCGAGTCCTGGGGGGCACCTCGGTACCACGGTACTCCGTGGCGGCGCGTAATTCGATGCAGACTTCCCACAGTTCGCGTGGCATCATACACTTTCCTGGGGCCGCGCATTACCAGATGAGCCACGTCGAAAGCCAGGCTCGATATGATTGCATTGTCGTTATTTCGCAGCCATCATTATGTACCATTAGTGCGCAATTGCATAAGGCGCTTGGGGGTGGCCTATTCGACCTCTTAAAAGATCCGAGTCGCGCTCAGGGACTACCCTTGCTGGAAATGGATACTCAGGATATTATGACACGTCCCGATTGTGATCAAAAACGGATTGATGAATTTGGAGGTCACCAGAACATTCCGGACACTCGTGTAGCCTAGAAATCCTGTAACGTAACTGCTGTATACATGATCTACCGAGCTCTATTTTCCCTGTCTATTTCAGTTCATATTATTGGTCGCCCGTATTATAGCACTGTGCGGTAGCTGATAACAAAGGATCATGGAGCAGTTGACCAGAGAGACACGTTGATGGTCCCTGTTAGGTACAATGACGGCGAAGACAAACGAAATGGTGGTGAAACAGGATGGTCAACCATCATTATGTAAGGTACTGCTTTACACCAGAAAGATTATTAGGTACACGTACTACATGCTTCCGAGACCCCTCGAATTCTGTAGCAGAAAGTGTCAAAAAGACCCACCGAATCGGCATGGCTCCTTCTGATATTGGACAAGTCCTAAACTAGTAATATACTTCAATGGCTTCACAGGGGCGTAAGGATCATGGATTTCATCTACCAGCATTTCTTAGAGCCGCCTCACCAACACAACTTAGATGACCTGGGTGAAGTTATCATAAGAGCAAAACTGGTCGAGTTTCGATATCCCGGTAATAAATCCCGCACGAGAGTGCGTCCTTCCCCGGTGGCTGTGACCAGTAGGCCCTGGCTGGAAGCGAGCGATAGGTGTCGAAGTCTCTATCATGATTGGTGTGAGTCCATGGCTGCTGATACGGTGCGGTCCTCTCGGTCACTCCTGTGGCCTGGTTGGTACCCCAGAGCTTCTATTGGCACTCGGACCTAACAACATTTTCAAGTGTTTATCAATGGACCTTGAGCCGACTTGAGGCGGTATGTCTGGTGTTTACGTCGGAGTCAACACGATATGCAGATTTCTTCGCAGCCGAGACTGCTTCGAGATTGGCTCATGAAGTGGAATGCTGCAGACGATTAACTTACAGTAGCTCCACTCCTGACGAGAACAAGCCTCAACGAAGCAAGAGCAACGCCTCTTTTCAGTGGCCCAACCCAAGTTCGATGATCGCGGACAGGTTATGTTCAGAACCCAGAAAAATCTGCGGCAGCCGTACGGCACAAATCCTTCATGGGTTGGAAGATCTTCAAACTTGCTGCAGCATACATTATTTATCTAAGGCATGACAAAGCCGGCCATTTTTCCTGAAATAACTAGTAATAGCGTGGCTCCCTCCTTCCCAGCTTTGGTATGTCGCAAGAGGTCAACACGGCTGAGCGGAGTACTGGAATTCACGACCTTTGAGGGGAGAGAAAGAGTACTACGGTACAGGCACATCCTGTATCTCGAGTATGCTTCCAACACACTAATTTTCAGAGCTATCATTACATTCTCTGACATAGGTGAGAATCTCCGTGGCTTCCTCTCCCGGAGGAACGTTGACAAACTGAATGCTCAGGCTTAAACAAAGCATCCTACGGCAATGCCAAATACCAGCGACATCTCGTCCCTTCGCTTGACGGAAGAGCCACAAAAGAGAGCATCAGAGCACAAGGAACAGCTAGCGTCATTGCGAATCACAACGGGAATCTTCTGCCGCAACGGGGGTTGCAACGACTCGAACCTCTGTCAAGCTCACCTAGAGACCCGGAAGCTTCGAGCTGCTCTCCACCAAAGAACGGCGGAGCAATTTCAAAGGTTTCGAAGTTTCGAACGAACTGAGAGACAAAACAGGGCATGTCTGCAGGGTTAGGGCAAATTAGAATAATTCTCGAAAATTTGAAAGAGAAAATGCAGGATCTACAAAGGATACTAGACGAAATAATGAAAGACGTACCCTGAGGATGCATCCCTCATTCGCTCCTGAGACATCGATTGGTTGGGTGCGGAAACGGTCCATTTGGGTGGCTGTATTTCCTTCCAAGCATTTCCGACTGTTTAAGCTGGCCGTAGACGTCGTATATGAGGGCAGGAATTACCACGAAACTCGTTCTGGATCAGAAACATCGGAGAAAACAAAATGGCCAGAGACCTCTTCGTCTCTACTTCAAGATGCTGAAGATTTATAAGTACAGTAACATTTAATCTGATACAGCGACTAAATGAACCTTGAACACAGTTATATGTTTGCGTCCTCATGAGAATCAGAAGATGCTGTAGCCCCCATAATATCCGGATAATCATTGTATATAGGATCCACATACCCTGGAGGTTCAAATAGACTAGATGCTGCCTTCCAGCTTGCTTCCGAGGCATCCCATCCATATACTGGCCATGAGGATGGGTCTTGGAATGGCATGAAGCTCGGAGGATTCAAGCCCTGGTGATTGTCGCCATCCTTGTCGCTACTCAAACGCTGGCAACAGTGTGGGCCTTGGTGATAGCCACTATCGAAACGACTTCCTGGAGTCAAAAAGGCACCAAAAAGTTCGTGGAATTGTGCCTCCATGTCCAGTGGCTTGATAAAGGAGTTGAAAGCGTTTGGAGGTATCAACGGAGCCTCGCTTTCTGATGGGCTTCCTTTCGCTTGGGTGAGAGGCGGATTGGTTGACGAGCCTTTTGAATACGGAACCACCGTGGACACCGTTTCGTTGCTCGGGGTTGAAAGGCCAGTCAAGGCTGCTTCTATCTCAGCCTTGGTGATATTCACGCCTTCCAGGAGAACGCCCTGGTCCAGTGACTGAAAGTTGTCGAACACAACCGCGGCCGTGACCTCCAAAGGACTGTTGCCGCGGATAGACTGGACAAGGTTGCTGACCAAATACTCGTCGTTGAATCTGATGCTTTGTAGTATACCGTACAAAATTCCCCGTTCGTGAAGGTATGATTTCTTGGGACGCTTTCGTCCGTCCGTTCTGAAGTGACAGGAGATCCCGGTCCGGATGCAAGGGGTGCAAGGATGGCCAGAGCCACACTGCGATAAAAGTTTAGCCTAGGAGTCTACAATATCTCTGTCCGGAGACTTGCCTTAATCTTTTTTCGTTTGCATGATTGACATGCTCTTGAGGCAGTTGCTCTTGAAATTGTCGCCATTTGGACAGATCCAGCGAGACATGACCAACACAGAGGGTTGTTCTTCCCGACTTATGTATCCTTCAATGCCGCTTTCTCTCCAAATCGGTGTTATAGCACTGTTTCAGACTTCAATTGTGGTCCTCAGACGTCTTCAAACTTATCCTGGGCCGCCGCTTCGTTTACGCAGCAATCCAGGCGGCGAGTGTCCCCTGCACTGCACCTTGCGCTGTGTTTCAAGATAGTTACGCCTCACAGTCGGTGTCTCAAATCGGCTTCTACGCGGCCTGGGAGCCGAGTGGTATTGGATCTCCATCCTTTCTTGTGGTCGATATGTAGGCCACGCGATTCACGTCCGAGGGATAGCACCTTTCTAAATCCCGTTGCGAGGGGAACGCTGACATACATTTCGCGACGAAAAGGGACTGGTGTACTATGCCAGGACGCTCACACGCAACGAAGGAAGCTTTGGCCCCTGTCGCTCTGCCGAACAGTGTTTTTGGTTGCGGATCTGGAATAACGTATGGTTTCTGCCATCACATTAATGCGTAGAGTTTGTGCTAATTGAAAACAGTTAGCGCAAAAGGGGACGCTCTTGCGTATCCACTCGCGTCACGAAAGCTGGGTTGAGCAAAGGCCGAATCAGAATGGCGTCTCTTTCCCCGTCGCCAGAGGGCCAATGTACGGGTTGGCGCTTAGCGACCGACTCATTATTGGTGCGACATCGGTTTTGGTGCATCGTCGTCGCGTGCTCATCTGTGACCAACAAGCTATTCTGGACCTATCATTGCTGCGAAGTCCTATCCAGGTCACTGATCTGGGCAGCTCAAGCTCCTTCATAGACCGCTCAAGAGTTGCGTTGAGCGCCCCGAGACATCCATTCTCTATTGCCCCAAACTGTACAATACAGTCAAATAACACGTCCATTAAATGGGTAGAGAATTACTGCGGCGGCTGTTAAGCTTTGCTTAGGCGCCCAAATGCCAGCACTGATCACATCCCGCCACGGCCCGCCGGTGGTCAGATGTTTCAAATTATGCTTTTGGCTATGTGGCCACATCGGAACTAGCAGCCATGGTTGTCGAACTATAAACACGCAGCTTCCACTGAGGGACATGACATAATTCAGCAAAGAGCAACCTAAGTTAAGGCCGGACCGGAAGCATTCCAAAATGGGGCCGACCGTACCTTGGGCGGCTCTCCGTAGCTATGATTGGTGCACAGCAGGGATAAGCTGGAACAAAAGACTTTCTTGTTACCTACTTGTATAGTGGTGAGGTCTTTGACTTTAGACCCTGGTACTAGGGGCCATGCTCGTCGTACTCGTCGGCCTCCTTTGCCTCTGGCGGTCCCACCGCCACTTGATGCCCCCAATTCAACATGGCCACTTACAATTATCGATAATAAATGGTTTCAATGTTTGAACCCGGATTAAAGTACATAGCTAACTCAGAAATAGGAACATTGAAGAAGGTCATGCAGGTTACTCCAGGGACACGCTGGAGGGTGGTCCCGAAATTATATGGGCTCGGCTTTAGTGACACATTGGTACATTAACATACGGCATATTCCCGACACAAATCCAGACCTTTTTGGTAACATTTTTATTACTGTAAGTCCGTCGTTCAGAATTAAGAGCTGCTACCTCGTCCTCCGCCCTAACCTACAGGCTTCGGACCTGACTTTATACTGTAGATCATATTGCCGAGTTGATTCATCTCTCTTCATCCGTCGCTCAGATCTAAGATCTTTGGATAACTGAGTTTTGTTTGGTGCCGTTGGAGGGGCTGATCTCAGGTGCAAGAATGTGGAGACAATGCAGAGGTTTGGGAGCAGCACGTTCGATTTGTTCTAAGCCAGCAAACACCGAGTAATGAGAATCTTCCTCCGGACGATCCTACAAACAAGAGCGTCCATTTTCCATCGGTAAGAGCCTCTATCGTCTACTGCGGGAGCCACGAAGTCTGATCAGGTGTCCCCTTGCCCTGTGACATTTGGTAAGGTGGATGGACGTATCACCGTATTCAAGCTATCACACATTGTACGCACTCCGTCCATCATTGTCTCATTTAGTTTCTCCATTTGGTTCATCTGATCAACAACTTGTGCCAGTGACTTTTCAATCCGAGACGTTCTGGTCTGAAGATCGACTATTACGTTTTGCATGTCTCCAAGAGCCTTATTGCATCTGCAATACTTGTCAGATCTAGCATTGGTTAACATAAGACTCGATGTACCTCTCGATGTCTAGCAACTGCCCCCCAATTGTCCGGACTCGTTGCGCTGCGTTGCGCATCTCCTGCCCCAGCATTATTGTGGACTTTTCTCCTAAGTTCGACGTGCTTTTGATGGAGGGTGACCGCAGTGGCTGCTGTGTGGTTCTCTGCGAAGGCTTTGTAACAACACGATGACCATGTTGTGTCAATGTCGGACCCGTACTCCAAGCGGCCTGCCGGCTAGGTCCTGTATGACTGAAATTTTGGACTTGTGAGAGACCGCCATTGTTCGAAATCATTTGCGGGTCGATGAATGGACTCTGAAGACCTAGTCCATGGTCTCTGTCAAAACCTTCCAGTCCAAACTGATCCTCAATTGCAGAATCGAAAATGTTTCGCTCGTCCATACCTGGGGACGTTCGCCCATAGAGAATAGTGAATCTTCTTTTCCCCTCCAAGTGACCAGAGCCCGAGGAACGCGACTTCTAGTGTACCTGGGCGACGGATTGATTTCAGTTATTCAAGCTCCTAGCCACGCAATTCGAAGGGGGTTGCGTGCCTAAATGGCGGCGAAACCATTTTGAAACGCGGATCCTATCATCGTTCGAGAGTCCAGATCCCACCTGTCTGCCGAAGAGCCAGCCACTTACCACAGTTTACAGCGGTAGGACACTTTGTACTGCTACTTGCTCGCGAGATGACGAGTTTGGTGTGAGTATACGGGATTGGTACAGTACCAATCAGGTTCATGGGAAGGAGTGGTAAGAAACTGCGGAGTTCCAGACTCCGGCGTAGCTAAGGTTGAAACAGACGTGAACCTAGACACCAGGGTTATCTGTGGTCAACTCCACTAACGTACTGCTAGAGAAACCCCCACCCCAGCGTGTTTGCGAAGGCCGAATTATTGGTCTCAGTTTCGAGAAACCTCGTAGAATAATGGTTCATTTAAATGCCAGTTTTCATTGGGTGATGGAACTCGAGGCCTGCCGGAATAGCATCGCCGATAATCCCTGCCTCCGAACTGGTCGACTACACTTTCCGAGGTTCACCAGAACCGGAAACTCACGGATCCTGGTCGAGGTCAACCATAGATCACTGTGGTGTTTTCAAATAGCTGTCCGCATTGCTTCAAAATTCGACTATTATCAAGGGCTGAAGGACTCGGTCAAAGACAGGATGGGGATGGATCGTCCCAATGAGTACAAACTACTCGTTGAACTCTCCATTGAGACCGACAACTGGTTGTATGAACGACAGTTGGAAAGAAAAGGGACTTACACAGGGGGAATGACCTACAAAAATAAGCAATACCACGGAGACCCCATGGACCTCGACATGATCCAACGGAAAGCACAGTCTCGTGCCGCGCAAGGAAAATATCAGAGGAATGGAAACAACAAAACCCGCGGATTGCCACAATCGGAGCGAGAGAAACGCAAGAAAAACGGTCTGTGCTACGAATGCGGAACATCCGGACACCGTGCGAAAGAATGCAAGAACGGTCCAACGCTGCACATGATGGACGACGGTATAGCCGGTTGTGAAGAAACAAAGGCCAACACTTCACAGGAAACTCAAATGGCAGCCGACAGCCAGAGCAACACAGCACAGATGGACCACCCAGGTACGGAATCTCACAAAGAGATAGGTGGATCCCAGAAAGAAGAAATTCCCAAGGAAGGAGCCACCTTGGAAGAACAGGAACGACAACAGAAATTACAGCATTCGCTCTTATCTTGGACAGCGTGCTACGACGATAGCTGCACGGCCCACTACTCTGAAAAGATGGGAAGTGGATGGTTCCCAAGACGACCCAAGAAGGCAAGGAAGACCAACTCATTGAAGCGCCAGGAAGCATTCATAATCAACAATGAAGATGCTGATAACGAATAAGGATTCTGGATGATGCATTCATCTTATTCCGCCACTGTTGCATGACTGATGCTTAGGAATCGCTGAAGACTTTGACCACGTGAGCGCCGATCTCATGCCCTCCCATAGCGAAGCTTGACGCTCTCCAACCTGAGACATTTGATCGACGATGTGAAAGATATTGTGTATGCCAGAGCCGCTCGCCATAGGGATCGATGCTTCTTCGGTTGGGGCATCTGCCTCCTCCTCCTCCCCCTCCTCCTCCTCCTCCTCCTCCTCCTCCTCCTCCTCCTCTTCTTCTTCTTCCCTCCTGTCATCTCTAGACTGTAGCGACCGCTGCCTGTTGGCCCTACCTGCGAGCGTAATCTGGCGGACGCTGGGATCTTGGAGCTGTAGAATATGATGAATTCATAAACCTTGGAAGATATTTCCTTGCGTCCTTACCAATTTCTGCTTAGAGAATGGCCAAGTATCCGAAATTTTCTCCGAGCTGAAATAGTCGGTACGTTGTCCTGCCTGGTCGGTGACCTGGAGAAAGACTTTCATCTGGCACATTGCGTTCAATTCCCCGGCCTTTTTGACCAAACACAAACGCCGACGCCGTCGTTGCTCATATTTCGCCTTCGTCTCCTTCTCTTCCTTGTTGAGAGGACGATTCTTGCCTTTCCGGCTATGCTTTGTGATCATGTGGGCGATTTTTGGATGTCTTCCGCGCTTTGCCATGTTCTCATTGCAGGGCCGGAAGAAACGGATGAACCAGTCAAGCCTGTGGCGAGCTCTAGCAAAAATCAAAGCGAATCCGTGGTGCTATTACTGTCAGACATGTCTTTCCGTACACCGGCTTCTGGAACGTATAAAAGATCGTGTGTGGCCTCACCGCCTTATTGATAAAGTCCCATGGAAATCCGTGGGATGCGGTAACGAGACAGACTGAAGCCCGTGCCACAGGATTGCGTGTATTTCTCTTCGTTGTCTCCAGGCCCTCTGCCGACCGTATGTGGACACAGCACTAAACGAAAGTTAGTTTCACCTGTCAGAAGATTTTCCTGGACACGGTTAGGGCGTCCGTATAAGGTTCTGTACAGTGGCGGTCACATCGAACCTATCTCCGGACCCATATAGACAACTTCATGTCACAATCCTTTCCTCTTTGGCTCCTCGGCTATTATGTTGCCAAGAAAAGTCGGGCGGCTTCTGAAACTCGCGTCGCCTCGACTAAACTATCCCTGCGCCTCGAAAGCCCATGTGTAACCATTGGTGCCATTGCTATCCGGAGTTCTACCTCCGCAGGGTCTACGCGGTAGACTGCGCCAGCATATTCATTGGGCCTATATTAAGCATCCATATTCCAATATATCTGTCACATCCCCTATGTGAACCACTCAGTTTCAGCCTGTTGTCTGACATAGTCCACCAAACTATCCGCGCCGTACTTTGCTTCACCGCGGTAACAGAAGAGTTACAGTTCCAGAGATATATTCGTCTGCTCGCCTTCCCCCTTTTCCCACGACTTTCCGGAATACCTGACGTGATTGTCGTCTCAAAACACTTTGCTCATGGCAAAACAATCAAACGGACGAGATTCGAATAGTACAGCAACACAGCATATTTGAGCAGTAAGCTCACAGCCTCAACTCCTTACAATAGGAAAACAATATTGCACTGCAAGAAGAGGAAAGGATGTCTCCGAGTGACATGAGTCATGAGCCGGAATATAAACTCTCCAGAAGTGGCTTGGACGCATTGCTGTCCGATCACGATCCATTCTATCCTACTGGACAGATTATGCGGCCATCCAAGCCAAATGACGAGCAGCAAGGTCCTTCCCTATGTCGGACTAAGGGGCCATCCCTCTTTCAGCAAACTAAGCTCTCATTCCCTGTTGGTCAAGCGAATATCACTCCCGAAGAGAACACTAAATCAGCAACACCTCAAGGCAGGATCTTCCTGCCTCCACCGAGCCAACTTCACAGCCTTCGCGAATTACGCTGCTCTAATGTGACTCCTTGGCTGTCCACGGGGATTGGTGGAGCTCCCTTGCAAAATGGAGACCAGAATGACGTTCTTAACACGGCTCACGCAATTGAGACAAAAGAGGCCAGTCATCAGCACCCCTTACGAGCCGTCGCAACACCACAGATCGACTTTACAAATTCCTCTGTACTGCAAACCGTCCCAGCGACGCTTCATGACAAGACCGATGCGGAAAGTCACAGTTTCCGTCAAACACCGCACCGTCGCACGAAGTTCGGTTGCCTATCCTGCCGTAAGCGGAAGAAGAAATGTGATGAACACCGACCCTCATGTAAGTTATTTGCTATGTCTTACAATTAGCTAAGCTTTCTTAAGGCTAATGAACGCGGTCTGACAGGTAATAACTGTCTTCGTCTTGGAATCAAATGCGAAGGCTATGACAACGGTCCTCGAAGAATTGTGCTCTGGCCTAAGAAGTCCCGCAAGGCAACTGAACAACCCGCCAGAGCTGCGAAGCCTTCCTTTGACCATGTTCCAGATGTGAACAGGGAAGGTTTATCACAAGAATTTACCACTCTGGTTAGTCCGGATGAGAAAGCCGCTCGAACAAGGGGTTTCGCAAGAAATGGGTCTTCAAACTGTCGACATTGGTCGTTTCCTCAAATGAGGACAAACTTACTTCCTCCTCTTCATCTTGCTGTACCAATGCCTAATGATCCCATACGGGACCATCTGAGTCGACCATGAGAGATATCGGTGCCACCCATTGTATGTCAATTGCCCGGACCTATTCCACAACTGAGTTTTGAAGGTTATTGTGCAAGGGGAAATTTGTTTTACAGAGAGGGTTACATGATAATTCATGTTCAATATCTGACGGCGAATGAGCGTCGTCAGGCCCCTATATCATTTGAGAAGTAAACTCTTTCTTAGCATTGGTCAAGCACCCAATTTCTGGCTGCTCTTCAGATGAAATTTTCAGTCCCGCGGGACCGTTCGACTCCAGATCACTACTGCGGCACTTGCATCTAATTGCAACTTAGGCTTTGAGGCAACCCGGGTTTCAATGATTCGAGGGTGGATCAGTGGATCGCTTTCCCCTACATGGTGGTGATCTTCTCATTGGTTCGATGCAGATAAAGCCTGAGATTATACTCTGTGTCTTCAATTTTTTCATCGTAGCCTTGGACAGAGATACAGGCTCTAAGGTTGAATTAGCGGAATCCAAAGAAGACATGCGAAAATGTGCGACTAACTTGGTCTCTAGATTAATTGAGATCGTTGATCGATACTCTTCGATCATGTCGATAAAATCATTCATATATCCACCCGTAAACTTTATAGTCGCCCAATCTCGAAGGCTAGGTACTGATGCTTCACTAAAAGCTTCATTAACGGGTCGAACATGTCGCATACTCGACAGCCTCGGTCAATAAGAGCTGGAAGAAGGGGATTTGAAGTGTGAGGGTTGACTCCTTGGTATCGAGTATCTCCTACAGAATCACTCTGAGTTTTGTAAGCTCATCTCGAAATCTGCGTAAGGTCCTGTCGTGTTGATCGAAGCCGACAACGGTTCCAGAAAGCGACTGCGTTGACCGGACAGCTTGTTGGGTGGCAGCCCGCAAAGAGGCAGGAATATTTACAGGGGTCCGCTATGCTCGACATTCGCTGCGATGCTTAATAGCCCTGAACAATCGACGGAGAGATCAGAGTCAAGAAGATCTCATTAACTTGAGATCTGATGTGGTGGTAAGGATTCAAAGCACGCAGTCGAGCCTACGCTGTGCGAATAAACGCACTTCCATATATATTGTACAGTGATGTGCAGAATTGCCGTCACCCTTGGTAAGCAGAGAATCTGTAAACACCCATGTCAGTTGCCTCCACTGCAGCCTAGTCTTACCACTTATAGTTAAACTTCACACAATGGCAAGGGCCAATGATTTGAGACTTGAACCGAGGGGCTTAGAAATGCTATGGTATGAGGGAAAGATAATTGAGTCATTTGAAATGTATTCTCTGCATCCAATGGGGAATGGAACTACTAAAGGACAGCTTGGCAACACGGAAAAGGCGCCATAGATCATTACACTGTGAGGCGCCTTGTCCCGTGACTAAGATCAAATGTTATTGTAGTTAGCCAACAATTTAGGAGGGAGGGAGAGAGCTTCCTGTTTTGGGCAGTCGCTTCACGATGCTGCATTGCCGGTACAGCCATATAGCCGTGTGTTAGGGTGCAGAAGCTCTCATGTTGTGGTCATAGAGTGTTTCATTAACATTGCTGTCTTAATCCACTTCTGTCAAGGTTGGATCATGGCTGCAATATAAACATTCACCCTCTGCGTGTCCTCGGTGATATACCGCCCCAAGATCCGCTGCGCTGTCCTCTGTTGTCTCTCGAGGCTCCTGGTGCAGTGGACTGGTTCCCCTTACCGCCTCATGAAGGAGTGCAAGAAGCGCGTTTTCCATTGTACGTTCATCCATGTCTTGGTGTTTCCATATTGCGAGCATGATGTTGATACCAATTTTACTGTGAGGATGGTCGAACCCGAAGACTCCTAATATCCCCACGACAATCACGACTTGAACTTACTCCGCCGCCTCGTACTTTCCCTGATCGCTCAGCACCCCGGCGAGGTCGTTCATGCTCGTTAGCGTCGATAGATGCTCCTTCCCTAGCACCCTCTCCCTCACTTCCACCACCTCTCGATGTATCTGCTCCGCCACCTCGTACTTTCCCTGATCGCTCAGCACGGTGGCGAGGTTATTCATACTCGTTAGCGTCGATGGATGTTCCTTCCCCAGTACCCTCTCCCTCACTTCCATCACCTCTCGATATATCTGCTCCGCCGTCTCGTACTTTCCCTGATCGCTCAGTACGGTGGCGAGGTTACCTATGCTCGTTAGGGTATCTGGATGCTCCTTCCCTAGTACCCTCTCCCTCACTTCCACTACCTCTCGATACATCTGCTCCGCCGCCTTATACTTTCCCTGATGCCTTAGTACCGCGGCGAGGTCGTTCATACTCGTTAGCGTCGATGGATGCTCCTTCCCTAGTACCCTCTCCGTCACTTCCACCGCCTCTTGATGTATCTGCTCTGCCACCTCGTACTTTCCCTGATGGCTTAGCACCCCGGCGAGGTTGTTCATGCTCGTTAGCGTCGATGGATGCTCCTTCCCTAGCACCCTCTCTCTCACTTCCACCACCTCTCGATATATCGGCTCCGCCGTCTTGTACTTTCCCTGATAGCTTAGCACCCCGGCGAGGTTATTTATGCTCCTTAGCGTATCTGGATGCTCCTTCCCTAGCACCCTCTCCCTCACTTCCACCACCTCTCGACATATCTGCTCCGCCGTCTCGTACTTTCCCTGATGGCTTAGTACGGTAGCGAGGTTATTTATGCTCGTTAGC
>NW_015622546.1:2895881-3048091 GCF_000835495.1 Cladophialophora immunda
TCTGCTCCGCCGCCTCGTACTTTCCCTGATCGCTTAGTACGGTAGCGAGGTTATTCATACTCGTTAGCGTATCTGGATGCTCCTTCCCTAGCACCCTCTCCATCACTTCCATCACCTCTCGATACATCTGCTCTGCTACCTCGTACTTTCCCTGATAGCTTAGTACTAAAGCGAGGTTATTCATGCTCGTTAGCGTATCTGGATACTCCTTCCCTAGCACCCTCTCCATCACTTCCACCGCCTCTCGATGTATCTGCTCTGCCACCTCGTACTTTCCCTGATGGCTTAGTACTAAGGCGAGGTTATTTATGCTCGTTAGCGTCGATAGATGCTCCTTCCCTAGCACCCTCTCCATCACTTCCATCACCTCTCGATACATCTGCTCCGCCGCCTCGTACTTTCCCTGATGGCTCAGTACGGTGGCGAGGTTATTCATGCTCGTTAGCGTATCTAGATGCTCCTTCCCTAGCACCCTCATTTTTGTCATAATGACTGTACGATGTAAATTGAGACTAGCATCGAAATGTCCCTGGTCTCGATAGAATGAAGCAAACCAATCCGCGTTATTACAGCTCGTAATATCCTGACCCAGTCGAGTACCATCTTCAAGGAAGTCTCTCACTGTCAAGAGAGTGGCATCCATGTGCAGAAGAATCGACCGCTTGATCGTGGCATCGCTAACCCGGTTTTGATAAGTTCGAATAGAACTAACAACCACATCGACACCCTCGCGAGTATACGTCTGCCGCTCTTTCGAGCGTAATCGTAATTGCAGCCAGTCGCGAATCAGCGGATGCAGCACAAAGCTGGCCCCTTCGGACGGTGTCGATGGTAAGATATCTTGTAAGAGCGACATCTGGTGCGCCTGCCGGAGGAGACGCCAAAATTTTTCAGCGTCCCACATCTTCTTCAAACCTTCTGGGGCCGTGTCGTGAGACTTCGCGGGCTGGTCACGTATTACTTGCTCTTGGCGGTCAACTTCTTCCTCGGTGTCGCTGGACGAGCTGTCATCGTCTGAGCGACAGGAAGGCGTAAAAATGTCGCACCAGTCCGGTGTAGGGTCCTCCAGCTCTCGGTGGAACTTAAACAGAAACTCATTGACTCGAGCAGGACCCAGGAACGCCGCAAGGGTGAGAAAGTGCTCCACGGCCTGGGGCGGATCCCAGTCCGAGAGGAGTTGTTGGAATGACATTTCCCACGTGGTGAATGCATTGATGGCTTTCCCCCGCCCGTTCTCATCGTCAATCTTCATGTATCGCCAAAAATGTTCAGCCGTATACTGAAGCACCTTCTTCCGCTCCGCCTCAAAGCGCGCCAAGAAATCACGCAACCGGGAGACCGGTAGCTGCTGATACGACATATAGGCGGATGCTTGGTCGATGGCCAAGGCTAGACCCCCCAGCCGTCTCACGATGGTAGAGCCTTCAGACAGGTATTGGTTCACATTGATGCCGATATATCGATGCAGAAGCAACTCGACACCGGCCTTGTCCGGCATAGGTGGGATATCGATGATACGCCCTAACTCTCCCAGACCCCGATGACGACTGGTGAAGAGAACATCCCCTTGGGCACCTGTTGAAGTTAGCATCTATATAAGTGACCTCCCCAGACGACATACCTCGAGGGATAAACTGCTCGATATCCGAGAAAGTGGCCGGATCATCATAATTGTCAAACACCATGAGCCAACGCTCGTCCCACTGTTCGAGTGTACGGAGAGCAAAAGCGATCTTCGCATCGTCGTCACCCAATGCTTCCGTTGCTGCTATATTGATTTCGCGTCCAATGCTGACAATAGCTTGTGTCAGGGTAGATTTAGAGCTGCTGTTGATCCAGAAGATCCCACGATATTGTTTTCGCTGCTGTTGACAGTATTCAAGAGCAATTTGGCTCTTGCCCTGTCCTCCCATTGCGTGGAGCACTAAGACTCGAGGTCTATCGATCCGTTCGTGAAAGTACGCTCGAATTTGGCGAAGCTCCTCTTGACGACCGATGAAATCTTTCACTCGCTGCACTGGAATGACAAAATACGTTTTGGCGTTGATCTCGTTAACTTGGAGAATGGTCAGCCCTTGTCGGTTGTGATACCTGTGAACAGAATTTCAAGCTAACCTGGACTAGACGATCTCTCCCGCGGAGCCCACTCCATCAAAAAAGCTTTCATACATGACGCTGCCGTGGCCGCGGCATACCTTTGCCAGCCCTTCCTCTTGTGACTGTCAGCGTAGTCACACACTCCTTTAATGACGATGCTCGGGAAATAGTCCCAAACACCAGCGCCTTCCATCTCGAACGCAATGATTCCGTCGACCTTGGCCACTTGATCGCGATGCCGTCCCGATTTCATCACGGTATTCCCGGAACCCGTGACACCAAAATGGACAATAGGTTCCGTCATTGTATTGCCCAAGCGATGGCGTGTAACTCGCATAACAGTCCCACAGCCGAGATCTTCGCAGTTTGACTGAAGAGCGGTCACACATATTTGGTCCTCTTCACCACACTCGCATCCTTCTGGTGGATGGTGCTGATGCACGTAGGAGGAGTGATAGAGTATATCATTCTCCCGAGCAGGAGCCTTCGTCTTCGGCAGCTTCTTCTCCAAATCCTCGAGGAATGTGGCGATATCCTTTTGCATTCTTTGCCGATAGCGACTCGTCCCCAGTTTGGCCTGGATGGCTCGGATCTCTGGACTGGGTCGGCCAAGAGTGTCTTGCACACCGGTCTTCCTCCTGAATCCCTCCGGGTATTGCCTTCCAAAGTCATATTGTACGAGAGCTTGGCTGATGATCACATCGCCGAGCAAAATCTCGTTTCCATCGGCATCATAGGGCATGCCTCCGCAGATTCCAACCACCAGAGCGAGTTTAATGTTGGAGAAGCTCACTCGCATGGCTCCTGCGACGGCCGCGGCGCTGGTGGTTCCCATCCCGGGCATGTAGGCAAGCACCACGTTGTGGTCGCCTATCACCCCAGGGGTGTACACGTTGGGATCCCCCGCCGCTTTCCTATATCTCTTGCCTTCATCTTCCCAGAACTTATCAAATACCTCTTGTACGCATTCTGCTTCCAGGGGGAGTGCGCATATCACGGCAATCTCAAAGCCGCGGCGGTCGTGGGGAGCGGGAACGGATCCCATGTGGCTCGTCAGAAGGCAGGATACACGGTTGTACAGTCGAGAGGGGAATAGTAAGTTTGCACGCTCCTTGATGGTATCGGAACGGTGGCATAACAGGATTCGACAACGGGGTTCATGTTCGGCAAGTTGTGATAGTTGACAGGGTGGTGCGGCTGAGATCAGGCTGGGGTCAGGCGATCAGGCAGCAAACATCTAGACACTGACCGCCACGTGGCGGTCCAGCCTGATTGAGACTGTTATAACACAAAACCACTCGTCACCTTGTGATTGGTGCGATATTCTGGAGGCAAAGGCGAGAGCATCAGTGCAACAAGGTCAATGTCGTTTGTAGATTGCGCAGCAAGCACAGGCGGGGAGAAGTGTCGAAAACGGAGCGAGAATTCCCCAGCAACATGTGACCAGAAGCACCGTAGCCTCATAAGAGACAGCCCCAAAGCATGTGACCATCCGAGGCAACGGTAAGTTAGGTGGTGTTCTAACCAAACTCAGCAGGTTCTTCTAATGACTGAATCGAGGGCGTAATGAAAGTCATGAATCTTACGCGGATGTATCAAATTCTATCCGATTGGTGCACATACTTGGTGTGCGTCTTAACCGTGATAAGTTAGGCGTAGGCAATTGTGGACCAGGTCCACCTATTCTACAATAATTCTGCTTCCATCCAGGTGACGCCAATTGTGCACATCACTGTAATCCCACACTCCTGACTCCCAGTTTGTATAGTCATTTCTGAGGAAGTTCTCGCCGGGCCGTTCGTATCGAGGCAGGCTCGACCGTGACAGGTGTGGTTAAATTTAACTTACAAAATGAAATACCATGTTAGTGCAATACTGCAGAGGATCAAATGTGTTGGGTGGAGTTGTACGTATTCGTTATTGGATGTCAAAGTGTGAATAATTGCTTGAAGAGCTGCTTCAGTGGATGAACCGTACAAGATGACATGTCCTGTCCTGTCCTGTCCTGCAGGGAGCGGACCCGGCCTTTACGGAGTTTCACTATTTGCTTTTTTGAGCTCTTCCTATTCTACCTTTTTTCCATTCTCGCTCCATAAACTCAGTCGCATCTTCTGATTCAATATCAGACTCAAAGAGATATTCATCGTTGAACTTTTCATCTTCTCCCGGGATGAATCTGATAATTTTTAGCACTATTCGTTCTCATTTCATGAGATGGGAGGCACTTACACGGGCGACTGCGTCCTGTTTTGATTTATTACCTCCGAGATAGAGATATAAGTTTTCGCCGAACCTGCCACTGGCTCAGTGACAAGTGTTTCAGACCCTGGAGAGCTGTTGGGTGGTCCTTCTCCATTAACCTGAGGTGCTTGTGGATGCTGCCGTGGAAGTTTTGGCACGAAGACCGTTCGCGAATCGTCGCTTATTTGATACCTGTTCCAATATTCGGCTTCTGCTTCTGCGGGGACCGCGGCTGGCTCTAGCCAAATAGGTCGTGGCTTCACGAGATATTCAGTTTCGCCGCCGTCTTGACGGTGCGCTAAAATACATTCGTATTCCCATGATTCAAAGCTCGGCTTTTCTTGGTGCGCGTTTGATGAGTTATCGAGATTTTGCTCTTTAGGCGTGGTGTAGCCGGTAGGATGTGGATGGAAATGGGCCATTAGGCACTCTGCGGCAGCTCTTTCGAGTTGAGTAGTCATGCTTGAGGTAACTTTGTCAAGGGACTGATTTCTTCTCTGTCAATGCAAGATAAATAGAAGATATAGATCTTGATGAGCCATGTCTCTGCGCAATCCACATGTTTTCATGGAGGGTGTCAGCTAATGTTTTTCCTGCTTGGTGGGTCTTTGCGAGCCACCATAACTCGAGGCTAGCGGGCACTTACTTCGGATTTCATAAATACACGGAAAGAGAAAACAACCGAAAATGGAGATGAAAACTTGTGCACACAGTCCACAGAAAGTGCAGGTCGCTCGACTTTTTCGGAGGCTTTCCGCGAACTTTTGCCTTTGGTACATGGAGTTTGGGCACAGTTTCACTCAGAGTGTATGAACTCAGGTGGCCTTTGGCGTAAGTCGATTCGGCACTATTAAACCACCGAGTTTGTGAGGTATGTTAATACTTAAGAGGGATTTCCCGTTCCCTCATTTAACGCCTCCTTTCCTGAAGGTAACATAGCATTGGATATTGAACTTCCAGCAACAGAGTATGGATAATCGATATCCCCCCAAAGGCAGAGTGCACTTCATTAAGACAATTACCGGGAGACGCGAAGCGTACGACGACGAATACTCTGTCATGCGAGAGATTTCAAATCACCTATGTTCATGCCGACGGTGTGTGGTTCCCCGGGACCAGCGACACGAAGTACTCTTATGTCGAATCGGCTATCTTCTCTCGAAGGACGTTAGGACGTATCTGCGACTCGATCATGGAAGAGTTGTCTCCACGATACCATCTAGGTCGGCAGGGAACGACATCGAGATCGATATTCCACCCAGATTTGCTGTCATCCGACGGCTGCTGTCGCAGGGCAGGGGAGCAGGCGCTGCCCCATCCAGGTCACCTCAGCCACCGCTGGAACAACAGCAGCGGTCAAAAAGTAGACCACTTGACCTACATCCTAAAAAAGCATCAAGGAAACAGCAACCTCCTACATCGTCGGTAAATGACCAAAATTTTGTTTTGTTCACCGCTGCAGTGCCATCTTTCACTGTTCCTCTCCTCATCCGTCGCTCGGATCTCGAAAGTTTGATTGGCGACGCTAGGGCCATGACCATCGGGGGAAAAGCTTGACTTGCCTACCTACCTGCATGTATCTAGCCACAAACTAAATTTTTTTTGAACCCCCCTCTCTGGACAGAGATCGAGACGATCCGTGTCCGCCGAATCTCTTGCCACGGCTTGTAGTGGCAGATCGGTTAAGAGCGTGCCGGTACACTATGAAGCCTTTATGGTGCTCTGCTTGCTCGAAGAATGATAAGGCATGGTGGCCAGCACGTGAAAAGATACCATTCCAGGGTTCAAAATCCCGGTTGAGACAGATGTGAAACCATCACCACATAGACGACGGACGACATCGGGAGTGCTTTAGGCAAGAGTTCATAGCCTCGGCCAATAAGGCCAAGGGATCTATTAACCGGAGTGGTGCATTGAAAGAATGACCGCAGTCGTCCATGTGATACTGATAAAAGTACATTCTAAGCTTTGTGGTGCACATTCCGGGACCTAGACTGGATGACATGCACACGTCATGACCCCCTCTGGTCGCCCTTCTCGACTTGATACACCCTCATGGTGTTTGACATTTAGCACGTCACTGACTTCGGTTACAAGAATGGAGGATGTGCCATATCCTGACGAGGCAACCGAGGAGGTAAAGGCAAGCGCACGGAGCAATTCCCCAGAGGATGCAAAGTCGTGCCTCAAACCTTTGTACTGAAATATGTCTCCACAGTACAACTGCCCCGATAGTTGTCAACGTTTCGTAGAAGTGAAGATGGACTGGAAGCGCCAGGAGAATGGCTGCAATACTTCCTCCCAGGGCCTGTTAATCCGTCAATTGAAGTCCACTTTCACGTCAGACTGTACATTTAACACACCATGTCACCACAAACCTCCAGATTTCCCCAATCTCTGCCAATCCGCAGGAGATGGAGAACCGAATGAACAATCGCTTGCAGAAGGGTCATGCAGCCTATCCATCGACGTACGCCTGACCCGGTCTGCAAAGGTAAACCGACGAGCTCCGCGGCCTCGGTGATGCTTTCCCATATCAGGAGCGGAGCCAAGTTTATCGCTGCGAGTGTCCCACTTCGTACCGCAATCTCGAAATAATCTCGAACGCATAGAAACATGCATACCGTGTTCACTCCGACGTACACCACCAAACGTACGGCCTCAAATGGGCCCACGATCGAATGATAGATACTCATAAGAATCGGCGGGGCCAATTGCCTTTCATGTGCGATCCACCACTCCGTCCACAGCGTCGAGAGAGCAAAGTAGGGCCTTCGGAATACTAGCAAGGTCATACGACTAACCGAGACAACCACACCGTATCAGTGAGACGCACTGATACCACCCATCATGGAGTTGTTAGTGTTGATCCGGAGATAGGTTCCATGCATCATCTGTGATCGTAATGAAAGGGTCCCGCCCCTTTTGGCTAGAGTGTCTAGAAAAATCGCCCGGGATCGGCATACGGTCGTCAAAGGACTTCGAGGCGACACGCGGAGACACACCACGGAATGTCGTGGCATAAGTGTGTCGCGTCTCGTCACAACCCACGAATTTCCATGGGACTTTGCCAACAAGGCGGAGACACGCGACCTTTTATACTTTAGAGAAATGGACTGACAGAAGGCATAGATTGGGAACACTAGACTTGAATCTTATCAGAGCCTACCATAGGTTTCACCGTTTACATCTCTTCCTCTCACCGAAAGCATGGCAAAGTACGGAAGACGTTCAACGAGACTCTCGGTCCTGATTGCGAAGCGCAGCCAGGGAGCCAAGAGTCGTCCTCTCAACAGACGAGAGAAGGAGTCGAAGGCGAGATATAAGCAACTGAGACGTCGGCGTCCGGTACGTGACCAAAAAGGCCAAGGCATTGAACACGCGGCGTCAGATGAAAGCTTTCCTCCAAGTGACAGATCGGGCGGAACAACGTAAGATTTCGGATAAGCGGTTTTTCTCAAAGGAGAAATTTGTGAGAACGCAAAAGGGGTTCACAAATTGCCTAATTCATTTGTATCCCGCAGCGCCAGGATCTCGCGTCCACTCACCCTTGAAAGTGGGCCCGGAAAACAGCGGCCACTGAGGAGGTGCTAGAGGCAGATGCCCTGCCCGAAAGAATTGCTACCCCTACAAGCCTCGCCTCAGGCACGCAAAATACCTATCACATGTCAATAGTCAGGTCGGAGAGCCTCAGGTTTTTGCTATGGGAAGGCATCAGATCGGCGCTCACATGATATGAAGATCCAGATAATGAGGTCCTGTAGGGACATCCGTCATATGATAATAGTGAGAGAAGTTAAAGATTCCGTGTTTACTCTATCAGTAGCTGAATAAGACTTCATACACTTGGATATTGTATTTTTAGGATTCTATCATCAGCAAGCCCCTTTGATACGTAACTATGGCAAATAGCTATATAACCTTAGGCCCCTGCCGCTCCGGCTTTCTGACATAGAGTCCTCGTCGTCTATTCACGTCCCTGTCCTGGTTTAGACCCAATAGCCACATGCAACGATAAAGAAACACACTGTTTCCACCCAAAAGAGATCAGGCCTCAACGTTACTCCGCCTGACGTATTCCCATATGGCGAATAGTAGGTGCGTGATTGTAGTGACGGGGTATACCACGGAAGTGTGCCATTTAGCCAGGTCAATGATGTGGCTGTACCTGTGCCAGCTGCTCCTGTTCCGAGGCTCGCGCCGCTTGCACCAGCAGTTTGCAACGGCGCTGTGCCTGTGCTGAGCAGAGACCATGGAGTTGCCGACTTCTGACCACATGTAGGTGTAGGAGGGAATGGATATGCAGGGCTCGTGCTCGCCGTCGTCGTCAAAATTTCCGTCCCTGTGCTGGTTCCAACCGCCGTAATTGTCGCATCCGTTTCCTGCCTGGTACTCTCCTGACTGCTGGTGCTTATGTGTGGATCGGTCGTCTGGATTCCGGGTGACCCAGAAGCTGATCCCATTGTGCTCGTAGCATCACTTGTGCTGTAATGGCCCCATACCACCCAAATGCTCCCCAGTGAGGCAGATCCAGACGGGGGTAACGATTGAGCAGCACTTGGCCATATTAGCGACGATTGCGGAGGGTCCAATAGTACTTACACTGACTGTCCTAGCATAGACAGAACTACCCATCCCAATGGGATCATTGTCAACACACGTTCCAGTCCCCAAAAAAAACCTGAATTGTTTCACATAAACGTGCATTGGCAGATTAAAAACACGAGTCTCCCGGTTAATCCTCAGAAAACCGTGGTGACGCCCGACATAGCAACGGTACCGCGTGGCTGTCTTGCCCCAATCCAGTGCTGACTGACTATATAGTCTTTTCACCCGTTGGTCAAGGTTGTGGAGCTTCCTGATGTCGACGTGCCACACTGCTTACCTCCCAAGATCAAATGTCGTCTCAGGGAACGGACGCCGTCGACTCTGGGACTAAGAGGATCAAGGTGGAAAATGCGGAGAGTGATGATGTCGTCGTCATGTCAGATTCACCTCCTCCCAAATCCACGGACCCTGAACCCGACCAGCAAGGACAGGTCGTGAATTCAGCAAATGGCCCTTCTAAAACTACGGCCAATAATCAACGAGACGGAGCATCGGATCCACCACCTAACACCAGCTCCGAACCCGTCGACGACGATGCGGAGCCATCACTCTTGCAAGATGACTCTGGTGGTCTCGAATTGTTCCCTGGCGCTCCCTGTGTCACCGTGGCCATGCGGTGCAAACGGCAGAATGATTCGTCACCGATGTACCTCAACCGTTACGGGCCTCGTCGATGTGGCTGGTTCGTCTGGAGCACGGAACTAAAAGGCTCGGTGGACGTTGACAAGCTTCAGGATGTTGCCTACAATTACGAGCGCGTCTTGGACTATCCGAGGAGAAAGGGCGAGCCTCGCATAGGGGCTAGCAGTGTCCAGGGCATTATCAATATTGTCTGGGATTGTCAAGGTTTCGAGGATGACCCGTGGCGAGCTGCCGAACTCTTGAACCCCAAGAAAGTCAAACAGGCCGACACTCTGAACACTCCAAAGGCTCGCCAAGACTGGTTGAAACATCCTGGAAACAAGCTGGACAGGTATCCGGCGACGCACGTCGAAGTGAAATTCAATCACGCCGTGGATCTATTTCCAGAGGAGAAAGGTCCGATTACCACTCGATGGGAATTGGGCTCTCAATACAAGGCGCTCTATCGCCGTAGCGGCCAAATAGAGACCGAGAACAAAGTGTACAACTCAGCTCTTACTCAAGCACGTCGATTTCTTGAGTGGTATCGACAACAGCGCCCTGAAAACTTCGACGAAAACGGAGGATTTATGAGGTCGGAAAGCCGGGAGCCCACCGTGCAGCCATTTGTGGACAAGTCTGCCACTCCTGATCCGGAGACTTCGTCGAAGACCCCTCCTCCAAGCGGAACCGATCAGACCCGAGAGGTAGGCCCACTCCCGCAACCCAAAAAGCCCGGTCCGGGACCAGGTTCAAACAAGCCGGGCCGGGACCTGGTAGAGAGGTCGGCAAGAAATGCTTTCAGAATGAGCACAGGCAAGACAGAAGAGACAATGGATGATGAAGACCGATTGACTCTTGACATGTTCATGTCTCTTCAACTTCAAAAGCATGGGTACGCGTGAACCGTAGCCTCATTAGCAGTGGAGCAACAGGGGTACTTCGCGCTTTTGCATTACGAGAAGGTGGTCGATCGACTCAATAGTGGAATCTTCACTACGCACGGAGCTGGACCGAGAGCCTGATCACCAAGGAGCGCTAGCTGTTTTCACAGCCACATCATTACATGCTTAGACAGATTGTTGTCCTATATAGATTCTAGGTAGATGTAAATGTCCCTCCGCGGGCGGAGACGAATTTGCGCTCATGTTCGACCTCATCCCCGCAGACCCGCTGAATAAGTAGCGCTCACGCCTCAAGTGATGGAACGCAAAACTTCGGTTTTCATGCACACGCCTTAGCCGTGCCAGCCATTAAGGCTTTGACATACTTAGGCATTGTATAGGTGCCTCGTTGTATAACTGCGTTCAAGGAATGCAATACCCCATCATACGCCGATTAACACTCTTGCCGTCTCCGAGGTTGTTAATAAGCCGAATTCGAAGCACATCAGATTCCATTGACGCATCCTCTTCAGAATTAGTGTTGGCCGAAATAATACTAACCGTGGTTGGTTAGCTTAGCGTCCTTCCTTACATGATATTAGTAAGCACATAGTGCCGAGGCCAAATAGAGTCGTACCTGTGTATACAATCAGGCCCATGTCCAGGAAACGCAACGTATAAGGCAATAACAAGTTATAGAGAGGTCAGGAGGCCTGTGTTGCGAGGCACCATATTGTCATGTCATTTTTGGTCTATGCTAATGTAGCACCGGAGAGACCGATATATTTAAAACTGTTTCCCTACAGAGGATTGCAAAACCGGTTTCCGCCCATAGAAATATGTTTGGAAGATTCTCCAGCCCGGAGTGGAGCTACTTCGCCATATATAGTTAAGCGTCACCGTAAGACTTGCCAATCATGCTTGCGTAAGATTATGGGAATTACAAGCTATGACAGCACTTAAATGACGGCGTCGACTGCATTTGACAGCGAGGTTGTTGGTAGAGTTGAGATGAGAGCCAAATTAGGAACGCTGTAAGCGGCCACTGGCCCTTTTAAGGCATTTCATGTGACCTTTATGTATTATCACTATGTACAGCACCACTCACAAAGCTACATCGTCTTTCTGCACATCCGTCTCTTTGAGGGCACTGAGAATGAACCATGTTTGCTCTTCTGGTTGCTACCGGCTCAGATAATTTCAGTACCAATTAGTCCAGTAATGCCATGAGTAGAAGCCTCTCTGAGCCAAGACGGGGGATTTCTGTTGACAACCTAAGTACCTCAATGCAATTAAGTACCTCTATGTGATTTCTCAACTGTACTAAGATACCAACAATGCTAACGGTGCTACCATACTGACAGTATTTCAGGATTGCTAGGATCTCCATCGGTACTGGCTGGCCAGCCGCACTACTCTCTTCAACGGCATTGACTATTCCAAGATACGCCAGTGGCTATTCCAGGAGCCCTGTCGCCGCAGGTACAGTTGCCAGAATAGGACACTTTGCGCATAAACAGAGACTTTCATTCATTCGATTTGCGCTTTATTACAGTACCATTCAATACTCAGAATTCCAACAATTTCAAACATCGGGACCAGACATATGAGGTTACATGAATTAGAGTTACATCAATCGAAGTGTTCTCTTTTCCCACTTGCTTTGAGACCATTCATCAGTTTCCATTGCCTTTTGACGAGCTTCCAACCTAGATTTACCGTGTGGTGTGGAACTCCTCCGTCCCTCCCGCTCTATAGGATGCAACACATCGGAAGTTGGTACTTTGATAGAGTTGTAGGATGTCGGCATGAACTCGCAGAGATTATAGTGTGCGAGACTGATAAGGCCAATGCGCTTGTAGTATTTGCCGTGCTTCTCGTCTTCATGCTCTGTGAGAAGGAGTGCCCAGACCAGACGGTCTTGAAAGTATTCTTTCTCAAGCTGCAGCACTACAAATCGTTGGCTGAAGGGGGGTTCGGCGTTGCCATGACAATCGTGAGTAATGCCCGGTTGGGCGAATGTGAGCTTTGATAAGAGATCTGCGAGTAGAGCCTCCTTGTCCTGGTCGATGATGACTTGCGAAACTAAATCAGTGGTGACGGTGCTCATGTCATCTTCAACTTGCAAATCTGACCAAGAAATATCGACATCGACATCGAGATCCAACCCATCTTGTATGATATGTTCCTCCGTTTCCCTCATCTCTATTTCTTCAGTAGCACTTACCCACGAATAGATGTAGCGGCAGTAACCCTCTACTTCAATATATGAACCTTCGTTCAATCTGAGGTAGTTGTCATTAGCCTGAGACACCATGTTAAATCCAACTAGACGTGGCTTATAGATGGACACCCAGTGACTATACTCATGTAACAGCTGTTCCACAGGATGTGATCGATGTGGTGGGTTTCCGACGGCTTGCGGAAAGTCTATCTGGCCTTCTGCAGCCGCCCAGCTCCACGACGGTGCTCGGTAAGGAGCTGAAGCCGTATCTCGAACGTTCTTCTGGTCAGAGACTTGGCCTTGCGTCTCTTTACCTGTCAGGGACGCTAGAAGGTTCCCTCTTGTCGGGCTAGGCTTTCCATTGGAAAAGCGATACCAACACAACTGGTGGAACAAGTCTTGTTCCCAAAGACCAGCAAGATACCTTCCGAATCTAGGCTTTTGAATCAACCGGGCAAGACCAGCAATCGCGGACAGTCTGTCCGATACATATGTTAGAGATCTTTTCGTGTACTCGTGCAATATTTCGCACCACTCTTGCGTAATAGAACTTGTAGGTTCTTGCCACGCAGCGGAACCAGGAAATTGTTGACGTTTGTTGCTGTATAGTAGGGCTTCTTCCAGGACAAAACTCAATGTCAGTCTAGAAAGACCTCGTTCTCTGTAGTTCTGAGACCCGTCTTGCAGATACCCTTCTGACATTAACCCATGACCGCACTCCCACACGACTTCTTTTGAAAGAAAATGTAACGTCCTCGGTGCGATGAATCGTTCTTGGAATGTCCAAGCTCTTGAATTGATTGGCGAAGACAGGAGTTCTTCTTCAGAAGACCAATATTCTCGCAAACGGAACTGCTGATACGTGCCCATCGGCAGCGAGTAAATTCCATCTCTATTGTGCAGAAATCCATCATTACAAGTCTGAGCTGAATCAGCAGATAACATGATTGTTGAGTCATAGTAGTATTGGGCCATCTGACTAGCTTCTCGATTCCAATCATCGCCGTCGTCCTGCACGATACATAAGGCATCAATCCAGATGTACTCGTAACCCAGGAGTCTAATGCATCGTATCGCATCTTTGAAATTTCGGGCCAAGTCATCTTCATTGATTTCGTTCATATGTGCGGAGAGATTCGACTTCGTTGTCATAAGTTCCGGACCTTGCGGTCCCCACGGATGGCTCAAGATGGCATAATACGCGAAGTAGCTGCCTCCTGCACAATGGAGGCGAATCTTTCCGTCGGGCGCTACATGAACGACTCTTGTCGGAAGGCGGCTTGGTGAGATTGCTTTGCAGTAGTCGTGCTGCTCGGAACAGATGGCAGCCCAATCTTTCATTATCTGTACTGTTGCGATTGAGCAAGGATCTCCATTGACGACTCTGGGACGATGGGAGTCAAATTCACCAATAGGGCGGTGTTCCCAGTCACTCTTTGAAGGAGTTGCGGATTCCACATCTCTTCCAAACACTTTGCAGATATCCAGGTGGATGAAGCTCGGCGAAAATAGGTCACTGCTTTCGATGGTCAAGCTGACCGGATTGTTGCGTCCGAGCAATTCGAAACTAGTAGGTTCTCCTGTTCTTGATTTAGCTCGAAGTGATCCTTGTGCGATCGCAGACAGAAATTTGCACAATGGGCAAATGTCACTATCGCATAGAATTCCCCGTAGTTTCGGTGATGGAGCTTTCCACCTGTTCTCGGGATTGCAAATTTCCTCTATGCGGCTTGAAAACTCCGTACATTTTGAACAGAACCCCAAGGCTATCGTCATGTTTTCAGAAAGCGAGGTGGAGAGTTGTCAATTCGCTGCCATCTTTAGAGCTCTGGAGCAAGTCATAATGAAGTCTAGAAACGAAGGATCTTTGGAAGGTTGCCTAGCACGTGACCAGGGCTTCAGCCAATGCAGGGATTCTCTCAGCCATGTCTCGTGTGAGCCTTCTGCCCGAAGATATGAAAAAAAAAGTGGGTATCCAAAGGAGCCCAACAAGTAGACTTTCTCTTTACTGTACACAGATGTTGATATAGCGGGATTTATGTTTTGGGGCTGCTCTACTTACGATGAAATGGGTCTTTATCACTCTTGGAAGCAAGAAACTGCGCAGGGAAAAAGATCGCCGAAAACGTATAAATCAGCTAAATGAAGAGAAAGTTAGAACTGAAGAAAGGACTCCAGTGGGAAATGAAACGGCCTGATGATGACTTAGTACTGTAGTAGAGTCGTACACCTGTGAAAGCGGATGTACCGCAAAACCTTTGCTGAGTGTCAGACAGCGATAAATAACTTACCACTGAGTAAAGTGCATGAAATGTAAAATCACGTGCTCTGACATTATTGGCTATCGGGAGACACTGCGCTAGGCCGCTCAAGGAAAACTGCGGGCCTCGATGACCCACCGAAATCCAAAGAAAAGAAAAGAGTGTTCTACTGAGAGGAAACCGGTTTTGCAAATCACTATACAGGAAGACTTGCACTGTATAGTGTTTGAGAAGCGAAGCAAACACCGCATATCTGAGTGTGTTACTGTAAGGGTGGAGATACTGTGAAGAGTGCGTCAATTCCAGACGCGTCTAATACAAGCCTACGTAAAGTGAGGCGGAGAGGCGGTGGAGTATTCCGCCTCACTTTCCTGCGAAAATGGTGGTACAATATCGCTGGTCCCAACTGTGGAATTCGACAGTCCGAAGACAATAGAGGAACCACTAGTCACTGTCTCTATAAGAGGTTCTATAGTACGGCAATATAGCATACTCTGATCGTGAGTCTATATGAGGATTCCTCCAAAAGTAACAGCTGTTAGCACGCCCTCACGGTATGTATTAGGATATGTCTCGCTGGCAGAGTCTCCGGCTATCATACGGGTCTTGTCGTCGGTTTGCCTGGAACATTTATGCTAAGCACCTGAAAAGTGCCGGATTCTAGACGAGTTACAAATCAACGGAAGACCAGTCCTAGGATCTCGGAACGGCTGGGACAGGTTCGTTGTTCGCTGCTACTACCATGAATTGGTTCCAAAACTTGCCTGACGAAGTCGTTTACAGCATTTTGGGAAGGGTAAGTGAGATCACTAGGTGAGAGCAATATTTTACGACTTAGACTTTATAGTTACTTCATACCGACCTCCTTCGATCCTTGCTTGTCTGTCGCAGATTCTACGATATAGGGACGCCGCTCCTCGACCACAATCTCACGTACCCTATCTCACCTTCTTGTGCTCGTTGCCACGATTTGTCAACTTCTACCACGTCCGGCGAAAAACAGCGTTTGAAAGTAATACAAGTCCTGTTGGATCCCTGTCGAGCCGCGCGTATCGTCAACTTCACCGTGACGGATATAGACAGATTCTGCCGATGCCACTACCTGGATCCGGAACAACAATGTCATCGTGGAATTTTCAATCAGATTTCTATCGAAATCCTTACTTCGCTGATTGGCAAGGCCAAAAATATATATCAACTTCGGTATGTGATTCAATGGTATTGGAAAAGACGCTGTAGCTTAGCATTCAACAGTTTAGACATTCATAACTCTGTGGCCTATCACGAGGCTTTACTACATATGTTGTCACCGGTAACCCTAACGGTGAATTTGATTTCGAGATTGCCAGAGAGGACTTGTGTGCGACTGCAGTATCTTTCCATGGATCTCTCCCTGTGGCGCCATGTTGAAACCCTACCAGTCATGCCACAGCTTCTCCATCTAGAAATTCGTCTGACAGGACAGAGAGCGCCAAGTGTAGCATCATCGGATGCACTTATTGATTTCGAGCGGCATCCCAGACTGACACAGCTCCACGTTGAGGGTGACGCATGGAGCGGTATTTCAGAAATATTTACGGGGCGGACACAGACAGTGACCGTCTGCACCTTAAAGGGACCAATCGTGGTAACTACGAGACTCAGAATATTCTTCGATCGATTAGCAGTAGGGCTGCGATACCTCTTCTGCCATGGCGCGCATCTGATCGGGAAGCTCGACACACATTTCCCGAGGCTCCGCCATCTTTCCTTGCACAACGTTATGGCCTCTAGTCGGATATTTCCGTTTGTACATTGCGAAAATCTGACATCCCTTGCTCTAGAAAGTGAAGATATCTCCACTTCCACGGGACCCGGCAACCTAAATGGCCTACTACAAGACGCCCTTCGATACACCTCTGGAACCCTCGAAGGTCTCACACTGCGGTCAGGATCTTTTGGATTGTTGGAACCACTATCGATCCATGCGATGCTCCGCAGCTACCACTTGCGGTACCTACTTTTGGACGGCGCCATCTTTGTGGACGGTCGAGATTGGATAATACTATCCAAAGGGTTAGAACTTCACGTCGTCGTCAGGACACCTCCATGGAATCCTGTCCCGGTGAGTTGGGCAGACCCTTGACCTTAATCTTTGTTCTGAAGTTCTCTCCTTAGGATTCGGCTCAGCTGCTAGCCAAGCAACCAATTCCACACATGCTAGGAGATCGAAGGGGTCTATATCAACTTCGTCCCAAGGAGGCGGCATTACGGCCACAGGCATGTGCCTGCGGCCTACTCAACCGCGGTTTCATGTTCGCAAACTTGCAATTAGAGAGTCTGTGCTTCAACATCTTTCTGCGATTTATTGCAGACGGTAGGCAGAAATGGTGCTCCCATACGAATTTTTTCAACGAGAAAGAAATAGGAATCGCTAGCGGACTCTCTATAGATGAAGCGATCATCTCCACAATGCCACTCTCGGGATTGGATACAGGAATTTCACTGATATGGCCTGCCAGAAAAGTTGGTTCATGATTGCGTGAGGACCTACTTTTCTCGCCATTGATAGCATTGAATTCAAGCTATTGATCGTTGTGCAAAATTGGCTTGGGTCAACTTCTGCGGAACTTTGCCGGGAAAAGGAGGGACTTCGCTGGCAACAGCAATGCTTTGTTGGTTGTCTGACAGGAATTGTCCGCGTTGAGTTGTGAATGCCCCCGCCCCCAAAAAACCCGAAGACGCGGATGACTTAGATGAGGGCTAATGCTTCGGCCTAAACGCCGGCATGAATCACGTCGTCCATTCTTGTTCGTGGGCCTTCGATACATTTGTCAGGGAAAAGCAGACTCCCAGCCTCGAGAAATCATGGGTCCCGAGATTTCCGCAAATGAATTGACCCTAACCCTCTAGATGCCTTCACATTATACATTAGGCAATCAGGTATAGATTACTTATTGACGAAGCTCCGGGTGCTGACCGCAAAGATAGTCTAACAATTCAAGAATCTTGTTGAGAAAAAGAGAAAAGGAGAAAAAGAAAAAAAAGAAAAAAAGAAAGAAAAACAAAAGGAAAATACTGAGTGACGGGTGAGACTACATAAAGGAGAAAAAAGCAGACTATATTCAGACTACTGTAGCCGCCAGACCCTACGATGATCTATCTCATCCTCCATATATTACTATCTGGTTGACATACATCGCTCTTTTAGTTTAGTACGCAGTCTCATTCTTCTTGCATTTCTGTGCGTGTTAGGCTCAGAGGTTCGCTTACGATAATTGTTTTATAGGACGGAAATTTCGTGTGTGCCACATTTTTAAACTCCTGATAAGTCTGTGGGCACCACGACCCAACCAAGCTGACCATGTTTCCCGCTACGCAATCGAACATCAAACACAATGACAAAATAAACTGGCAGAATGTGAAATATGCATGCAGCGTGTGAAAAGATAGCATTTGGGAAGCCACATGGCTCGTCTTGTCGCCTCTGCACTGCTTGCTTCAGATCAAAACTCGGTTCGATCTCCAGAGGTCGTGGTTTCACTTGTGCTTGAACCGCTCAATCCCTTGAAATCGTTACGTTAGTTACAGATCTCCAATGCTGTCAGGTCCAAATGTCCCTACCTCGTAGGAAGAATCCGTTGCCTGGCCTGTCGACTCGGTTCGCAGTGGAACGCTCGAGGAACAAGCTTCCAATTTCCCTTCTGATTTCTTAACACGATCCTTCTCTGTGTCTTCCATGTATCCACGAAGCCGCCGGAGCACCTCATCTGCAAACTCCGAAGCCTCACAATCCGGATCGAGCCTTTCTTTGAACAAAGTGGTCGCGAAGGCAAGGGCCTTTATTTTCTGTCTCATCTCTCGATTCTCCGCCCTAAGAGACTTCATCTGATTCTTTTGCAGATAGAGACTGTGGAGTGCGGCGTCAAGTTTTTTGGACAGAATGTCTTTGTCCTTTTGGACAGTCGAGTTATGAATTTGGAGGAATTGAACTCTCTTCCATACTTCTTGCTTCTCATTAAGAGTGCAAACCAGTTGATGGCTTAAGCCGATAACGATTTTGTCGAGTTGGTAGTGAAACGTCGCCATTTGGTCGGATCAATATAGAATATACTCTCTGTACCAGGTCGTACCAATTACTTCGCACCCTGGGTATAGCCCAGCGCGAGCCCCTTTAATAGCAACTCAACCACGTAAGTGAGTGGTTACAGATTACACACCTTAGCATGCCTAAGCTGGCAAATAAATCCTACACCCTCCATCCTTATGGAACCCTGGTCAAACCCAGATGAAACTCCCGGCCCAGTCATGGTTATGCAAAAATCAAATATCCTATATTTCACGAGGATACCTTTCTGACCTGTGTATTCTCACGGGCAGTGCCGTAGTGCGGTATCTTTAATGGCCCCTAGCACGCTCAATCCTGTGCTGGAAATCCTCCACCGATGATGTCTGCTTCACGTTCTTTGCCGATCAATGATCGTGCCCAAAAAGCGCAACATTACTCCACCGCCACGTTTCTCTCTTCTCTCTGGACTTCGACTGCAGCATTTGTGGCCGCTGGTGTCCTCTTTTTAACATTAGCCAGGTTCCAGGGTTTTCGACTTTTATTGTTCGTTTTTTCCTTGCTCGGCATGCTCGAGTCGTACTCACATACATTCCGTGTTAGACAGCCGCGATTTTACTCGCACCTCAATCTCCAGGCGACACCTTTACCATGCAATCCACTACAACTCATCTGTCGAATCCTTTCAACCTCGGATGAGGTGATCTGGCACGATTGTGGAGCCGAGGCTCTCTTCTTCGTTCACTACCTCCGATTTTTGTTCCACTTATTTGCTTCATTGGCGGTAGTGTTCATACCGACGATCGGCGTATGGAATTACTTCTCTAGTCGATCCGCAGGTGCTACTGATTTCGTGACAAGGATGAGTTGGTCCGGGTTCTCACCGACGGGCGCCGTTGGGTTCTATTGGTTCTATGCCTTGGCTGTGCCCTGTTTTGCAACTTATCTTCTCCTCATGGCATCTTGGGAGCTTGAAAAGGCAGCCCGTCTATTGCGAGATCCGCCCATTCAGGATGGGTCAACTGGAGTACAGTCAAACGCTTTTTGGGTTCTGATAACGCAACTGCCTACCAATTTGCAAGACGAGGCCGCAATTCGTGCCTGCTACCGTGAATGGGCAGCACACATCACCTTCATCGGATTTGTTCCCGACTGTGCCTCAGCAGAGAAGCTGTCGATAAAACGGCAAACTCTTCTTCGAACGATCGAACGACAGGAGACGAACTTCATTTCTGAAATGGTCCGGCTGCATCGAAGTGAAACTGAGGAGGAATGTGCACAGCAATTGGCGGCAGCTTTATCTCAAAGACATAACAAGCCCACCCTTTGTAAGGGTAAGGTCGGAAAATACGTCAGATGGAACTTACTATCGTGGTTACCCTATGACTTACAACCAGTCAGTTCGCTTTACCTGAGTCTAATTCGGCTGAACGCTCGACTTCGGCAGGAATTGGCTCGGATTAAGAACGAACAGTCAACCGCTGCCCTCGTAGCTTTAGACCAAGATCATCTTGCCCGTGCCTTAGCCTATCACCACCCTTCCAGTACAATATCAGCTTTGAGAATGCGATATCTCGGGGCCACGACGACTCACGTGATACCATCCAACCTTCGAGGGGCAAACTTAGCGGATCAGACGAGGCGCGAGACTATTAACCTCTTGGCCACCATTCTGGTTGTCCTGTGGACTATCCCAGTCGGAGCCAGTGGTGTCTTGTCTCAAGTGAGCTCTGCTGTTTCTTTGTGGCAGGGAGAAGATAGCTTTTCGCTGCCTCCTTGGCTCGTTGGCATCCTCCAAGGCGTCATGCCACAGTTGGTGACGTCCTTCTTAATGTCCGCATTTCTCTGGATCCTCCGGCTTCTGGTGTCTGGGAAAAGATATGTTACCGTGACGGAAATACAGGCATCCACGCAAAAATTTTACTTCTGGTTCCTTTTTACCCAGTTGTTCTTAACCACCTCTTTGTCCTCCGGTCTTATCCCGGCGCTGGTGGCGGTTGCTGACGACGGGATCACAACACTCCCACGAATTCTCGCAAGGAATTTGCCTCTTGCGAGCACCTACTTCATCTCTTACAACATTATTGCAGCAATTACACTTACCACGGCGAAGTTGATGCGTTTCCGTGCAGTGCTCCAACTTTACGTCTGGAGAAAGGATTCCTGCGCCCCGAGAGACCAAATCGACCAACTATATCGCTTGCACGACTCTCTTTCGTGGGGAGAGCTGTATCCGCATTTGGCAGTGATAGCCAACATCGGTCTGTACAAATTCAAACCGTGCAGATGATTTTACTAACACATAGATAGGGCTGACATATGCGCTCTTGGCCCCTTTGATATTGGCAACCTCAGCCTTGGGCTTCGGCCTTTTGCTTTTTAGCTTTCGATATGTCCTTCTTTACACTGCTCGCATTCCCGTAGACAGTGATGGTGCACTGTACTTCGAGGCGATGTTCGATTTGATTTGGGGCTTACTAGTCTCAGAAGCGTGCATCCTTGGACTTTTCATCCTTAAGATCCAGTCTGCGCGGCTGGCTCACGATCTAGGTCAAATTACAGTGATTGGGCTCACACTGTTCTGTACAGTGCGACATGTCGCTGCGCTAAGGCGATCATACCAGCCAATCACACAATCCATTCGGAGTAATCGTCGTGGTTCGACAGTGAAAGAGAAATTTCGGCCACAGCGTCAGCTTTTCAAGAAGTATGGCTCCATTCAAAGCATCGAACCAGTCATTTGGTTGCCAAAGGACCATCTAGGGGTCAGCCAGGCGGTTGTGAACAGCATTCAGGAGAATTACTTGACCACTGCTCGTGGTGACAGTCCTTCTGTGATGCACGGCGGCGCCTCGGTGACAACGCAGGGCCGCGTCATTCTTCAGGACGATGCAAGCAAAGTTGTTGAGAAACTTGAGCGATACTGCACGTGATTCTGGTAGTTCCACCAGTCCTTTAAGGGAATAGTCTAGCAAAGCTGTTATTCTTCCAAGGTTTCGTTATATGGCTCGTTCATTCAGACGTTCGTGTCATCTCGTAGCACCGGTGGCCGATCTCGCTTTCTGTACTCTCAATCTGCAGGACAATGATTCTCTGCTCTCCCTCAGTCGCGAAATTTTGCGTCACAATCAGTTCCAGAGGCTGAGCAACTGAGTATTGTCTTATCTCAGATCCTACCAAAGGTCGCTCATACCAGTTTCGTGGAATCTTAGGACACGCTACAGCGACACTACCAATATGTCTTGCAGCCCAGAGAAACGGTTCCCAGCAGGATCAAATTGGCCGGCAAAGAAGCCAAGCTCCGAAGTCACGCAGCCTAAAAAGAAAACCCGGAAACTTGAGCGAGGTTGTTGTTGATTGACTGTGAGTTTAGAGCCAGCTTGCGGCCTCCATATCCTTCGTAGGCGAAGCGGACCAGCGCCAGCACAGAACGTCAACCTGTCGAGCGACCACCTCTGACTAAACGGCACAGCTTGCAGCGGTATGGTCCAGCTTCTACTTAGAACCCATCTTTCTATATACAAATATTTCTTCTCGGCCCTTTTGGGCTGGGGGGTTATCCGGTTTTACACCGCTTAGTATCCTTCCGCGGCGGACCAAATAGTTGTCGTTTTAGTCGGCTCTGGCAACACGGCGAAGTGTTTGGCCATTGCATCCAGTGATCGTTTTTTGACTGTCTCTCAACAAACCATTCCATAGGTTTGGGGAAACTGGCTAGAAAATTACGCTTGTCGTGTCCAAGCTCCAAAGTCATGGCTACCGGGTGGCCCAGCTGCGGGACTTCGAACACCACTTCCCTTCTGAAATACCCACATCTTCTGCAAACACAACTGTCATCAGCCATTCGAATGAGAATCTTGTTCTCTAGTACAATTTGGGGAGACGCGCAATATCGACGGACAGCGTTCAGAAGAGAACGGGAGTCCTGAAATCGGCACAGCACAGTCCCCCGACAGACATAGTAGTCGCACACACGTTCGGGCTTTGAGTGTAGCTCGAAGAAGAACCGGGAAGCCCATAATTTCCGCTTCTCTTCATCCAAGTCAAGAGGGCTGTGAGTAGCTATTTGTATCAGTCGAGGGATCTGGGATGTATCATCCAACTCCGGCAACTCGTCGGCGAATTCAAGGGTGAGACGGTGGAACCGTTCTCTTACATCGTCGTGGAGACGATTTGAAAGAGCCGCCCAGCTGTTATCGGCGTCCAAAGATGGCGAGGATAAAAATGCCCGTAGAATTCGGGGGACAAACCCATCAAGCCATATTCCACGGTACAGTTCTGAGTCATGATCCAAGGGGCTATGGTGTCCAGTGCCCACAGAGAGAACAAAGTGTGGCCAAACGTACTCAGGCCAGATACAACCGAGTTCCCATAAGGCTTTCTCGGTCGGGTTGTTGTCTGTAATTCCACCATCCTGCAATGCCCCAAAATGCTTGATTACCTTGGGACGAAAATAGCTATCCGCACTTTAGCTCGACCCTTCACAAAATCTGCAGCTGACACTGATTACCTCGGTGCAGCAGCTGCACATCGTGCGCTAGCAAAAAAAAATTAGTAGCGTTTTGGGGTTGCCGGGGTTTTCACTTGCTCCGGAACTACTGACATCTCCCACAAGTGAGGTTCTCCAGAAGGATCCGGGGGCCGCAAAATAGCGTAACCTGAGAAATGTGGTCAGAAGAGAAAATATTACAGACGTAACGTACCTTTTCCCTGTCTATCTCGCGCCACTCCATTGTAATTCGTAAAAAGCCGAAGCTGGGAGCTTGACACAGTGCTCGCCGTTACCGCAACCTTGATGCCTGATTGATGTTGACTTGCAAAATCAAATAAGCGTTGGCGAACACCGAATGCCTCCTGGACCACATCTTCCAGAGTCCCAGAATCATACTTGTTATCACTAACCCACCAAACCAGCCAGTGAATGAGTCTTTGAAATATGGGCATGAAACCATACGCTCTTTTGGGAAAGATCCGATTTGATAAGGCTTCGAAACGCTTAATGCTCGAATCAAGAGAAGATTGGCAGACTACGTGATCCAACACGATGAGTCCTCCTAACACAGTCAGATTGAAAACGTAAAGTTCCGTCATCTGCACCTACCCGCACTAGTTCCAATAAAGTAATCGAAGTACTCTCGGATGTGATGACCAGTGTCAAGGGCAGCTTGCAATCGCTTCAGAAGCACCAAAGCGACCAACCCCCGCACGCCGCCACCATCGATGGCTGCGATGTTAGGTTCCACGGTTGGAGGCATCTTTGAAAAGACGCTTAGGGCATCGACCCCGCAGAACTCACAGACCCCCACGCGGTAGGTGTATGCCCTTGTGCACCGTGGGTAGTATTCTTGGATACATTCTTCGCACAGACTATGCCCGCAAGGGAGCATCCGTTCCGATGGCCTTGCCATACATAAAAAACACTTGGTCGTCGACCGAAGGAGTCTCCACTGTGGTCGGTGCTGCCTCAAGATCCTTTTTCGCAGTACGACAGCAGAAGTTCTGGGATTAAGCGATGTGAATAATTGTAAAAACCGAACTCGGATGGCGTTGGGGCCACCATATGCGGGGGGAAACTCATATGTGCTCAAATGGTGATGAAAGAACACGTCATATACGAGTGCTGGAGGGAAAACTGTAATCGATCAATATTGCACCAAATGCGATCGACGGCTTTGGTGCACTCACAATGTCTCTGTGGAGTATACGCTTGCGCTAGAAGTGCTGATGCGATGAAATCCGAGACGAGTTCCTGCTGCGGACTCAGCTCGGCCACTGCGGTGAAAAAGTCATATAAATGATGGCTGACGTTAGACAGGGAAGGGACAGTGCCGAACGAGCACAAGAACATATCGACGGTTTTCCTAGGGTTGCGTGTGAAATTCTGAATGGCGCGAGAAAATGCTCCTGCGACGTGTTGTGCGCTGAGTAAAAGATGACGACTCTGACGATCACGGCGGATATCGTCCAGAATGCCTTTCAGACGAGCCTGAAGGAATTGAGCCGCTGGGTCGCTCGGGCGTGCTGAGGTCTCAGAGGTCAGGATGACCAGTGAATCAAAGAGCAAGTTGAATCTGGGATGGCATTCCGTTTGTACGAGAGCATTCACATCATCCAGGTCCGTAGTCACAACAACCAGTTGTGGATAATCTCGAGTATCTGTTTCGACGCTCTGTAATTCAAGCCGAAACCAGTTCTCCAAGTACTGAGCACAGGCCTTGTTTCCTCCTAGGTCATCCGCAAACACGCACACTATCTGCGCAAACGGGAAGATAAGGTTTATATGGACGTATGAGATCATACTCATCCAGCTCACGCTGGGGCAACCGTCCATTCGATGGATATGGTGTCGTTTTCGTTCATGACAACCACTCCAGCTCTCTTCCAAGTTCGACCGGCCGATATTGATCGTGCAGTCGGCGAAGATGATGGGATAAGCGGAGTCGGTGGTATCGGACTCGACATGAAGGTTGGCAATCTCGTGAGGTCTTCGTCGAGAAGGATTGTTCTGAGCGTACAACCCTTTTAAGGCAGCGGACTTGGACTTTTTCCCTAGGAAAAATAAAATTGATGGAAATTGCCGTTGGGGGTCGGGAAGATCTCTTATGATTGATTTCAGGCGTTCTGAATCTAACAACGACCATTCCGGTGCTACGCCGTCGAGATCGAGCCACTGCACATGCGGACAAAGAGGCATGCTTTTCCCCACTGAAACTGCTTGGGTCACGAATTAGATCCCAAAAGTAGGGGCAAATAAAGAAAAGAAGAAAGGAAGGAAGAAAGAAAGCAAAAATGATACCCATAGGGACTTCATGTGGTAGTGATACTGGGACACTTAATCTGGTGCAATCTTCAACAATACTTAGCCACTACTCCTCGAGGAGAGGATGCGGCTTACCTCTGGACCTTATAGTATCCATTTTCTATAAAGATGATATAGTTTGTTTCTGGCGAAGATTATTTCAGGCGATACAGCCGATTCACTTCTCATGAGTCTTACTTAGGCGATGCAGACCTTTATTTTGTGTTTTCGCCTACTTCTCGTGTGCTTCTTGCTATGGGCAACGTGATATGGGGCTCGTACGGGAAGAAGGGACGAGCCCCTCGCGAAAGCGGGGATGATCCAAGAAGGCGTAAGCTTATAATCCAGTCACTTGCACTACTCCTGTATTTGGATTTACTAATGCCTTTGACGATAAAAGTACAATAACTAAATAATCTGGTCGAGCTTCAAATTTACACTCCCAAGAAAAGTCTCCTCAATGTTACCAGAAAGAGTGACAACGGACTACTACACGAGCTTACATCAAAGCTGATTAACATCGTACACACGGGGTGCAGACTTTCCCTTCGACTCTAGAGTCCAACTGAATCTGGTTTGACAAGGATATATGGCAATTACTACATTATAACCTCCTATGGCGTCCATGATAAGAGTGTTGGGCGTGCATATGGCAGTTATTAGGCCTGTAAAATATGGCACACGCAAGAAGTGAAAAGAACCCATGGTAATATCCACCGGTCAATCGGTCAATTTGTCAATTTTGTCAATTTTGGGACCAGAGTTACGAAGACTATCTTGCGCGTACGCCTCAAACGTACGACCTCTGAGTTTGAATACAAGTATTTGTCTCTACCCAGAACCCATTAGGCGAACGAATCGGGTCACAAAGCAGAGTAGACTGCTGAATTTACGATGCGGAAATCTCGTCAACCGAGTGACGATTATATGCCTCTTCCAGCATGCAGGGGGGTTTCGTAGTGTACTGGCTTTTTAGTAGCCATGGCAACTTCCGTTCTAGCCACCTCGAGAACGATAGGTCGCATATCCGCTAAACCTGGGTCTTGCAAGGACGGAGGACGCCAACGTGATCGTTGCCTCAGGCCGATATAAACTGTGTGAGCGATTCTTCGTTGCGGAAGGAATTGCTATACTGTACCGAAGCTGGTCCGTAATGCAACCACCTATTGTATATGGAGCTGTAAGAAGAGCGGCAGATCTTACCACAAGATTCGGAGGGTCAGCGAATGGTTAGCGGAGAAAAGCCACCTATTGATATAAAACTCGACGTACCCTGTCATAGGCCATCATGCGGTCTTCTGTACTCGTCTCGAATGAGCAAATGTCTCAGAATCATCTTTCCCGCTGGATTGTTATAATATGCTTTCTTCTCAATGGGGCTACAGTGGCAGCGCTGTGCGTTGGCTGGAAACTTGAGGACATCGTCGTAGATCGCATCAAGTATCTACTTGGATGTTCCGCCGCGGCAACGGTTCTCTGCTTGGTGCAAGGTCTCGCAATTTGTGTCCGCACTCCCCAACGAAGCTCGAATCACATTTCGAAGATGGTAGCGGCTTGTACCATCCTTGAGACGGCGCTACTTTCCGCGTTTATCACTCTTCTGTACCTGGGACATTCGGCAAGGCAGTGCCTGCAGGCAAATGGATCTTCTCACTTCTGCACCATAGTGGTATGAATCATATCCTGTGCAGGCCGTCAGCAGTCATTAACTTGCGTTATACAGATTGTCGTGACGATCAGTACTGGCATATCTCTCTCGTTGGCTCTCTGTCAGGCTATCGCCGCCTGTTCTACGCGTAATAGCAACAATCATATCCAACAAGTGTTCACAGGACGTTGGTAAGCTCATAACGTTATCGGGTGGCAGGGGGAGACATCCGCGTCCTTTGCGAACAGGGGGGTTTGCCTCATGGAATCCGCATGATCCGCTGTTCACCTAGATTCTGATATAGAGGGTTTTCGGGATACAACGCCGTTGAGCTTCACAAAGCTTTTTCCAGGATTATCTCTCGCGAGGAGTGCTCCACGTTTGCTTGTTACTATTCCAGAATCACTTGTGTCGGACGAATGCAGGAAGGGTGTATCAGGAAAAGCCTTCTAAGATGTAGCGCATCTCCTTGCTTAAAGGCAACATTGAATTGTATCCCAGATTTTTGAGGCGCCGATAGCCAATCTGACTTTTGCATCAAACCCAAGCCGACTGGTCACGCTCAGCCTGATGCCTGCTCAACTCAATCCAATCCGCTTCGGCTTTCCTAATCACTTCATGGTAACGTTGCAAGTATCGGTCGATCTCTTGGGCCTGGTTAAACCACTCCTGATGCAGCTGCCCATCGCCATCATATGTGAAATAGTTAAGATACATTTGATGTGAAACAGAATGGAGTCCCTCCACCAGAGCCTGCGACGCTTCGTACTCAGCTCGGAAAAATCTCAGCTCCCTCTGAAGTGCTGAGATTAGTCGGACAAGGTCTACCATGCGTTGTTCACTTGCCGGCCGCCTGATGTGCTTAGCGGCTTGCATAGCTTCTGTCCGGAGTTCCAGAGCCGAGGTGGTCCCATTGTATGCATGAATAATCTTGTCAAAGGATTGGATTGCGGGTATTTGGTCTGGAGTGATTTCCTTCGGGCACTTTAGATTGCACGAAGCCGATTCGATGCTGCATGATGATCCCAGCTGCATATCTCACGCACGACCAAGATTGCAGAATTGCATGATAGTTGCCAACAGGTGCCGTTCCGCAGGGCTCTTGAAGCAATCTTATAGCACCAGTGATCGCCACAACAACCTATGGTATGTCGGTCCAAAGGAAGCCCTGAGAACAGGACCAAGACGCCATAAATGCACGCGAATCTTTCGTACATCGGGGAGCCCCTACCATCCCCATACTCGCAGTTCATTTAGCTTACCGGCTCTTGCAAGCTCCTCCGACTTCATACCGACTCGAAAATGACATTGCACCTACTTAGCTAATTCCCAAGTGCAATATGGCACTGACGACATTATTACATGACGGCGCAGGGACGACTCTCCGGCTAATCGCGATCCCTCGGTGAAGCTGCGTTTCCACATGAGGTTGACATAAGATCTCCCCTCACGGAACTGCCGTAACCTGATGTTCTCTCTACTCGGACGGAATTCTGCTCAGTTTTTCTCAATGCTCCGCTGCTCGACCTAAGTCATCCCATCTCCTAATGGAACAAAGGTCCATAGGTTTCCCCAGGGTTTGGGAAAACGCTTACTCTCCGGGTTGCTCTAGGGCATGCTATTTCTTTGTCCCACAACCTTCATCCCACCGCGCCGCGCATGGCCAGAATAGGTGGGTAAGGGCTTGAACATCTGTGCTAGGACTTTAAGTCAGATATGCCCAGTCAATGAGTGTTCAAGAGACGAGACCTATCCGTCCTCAGGGCATTTCTTGCTTCACGACGTATTGCTAAAAGAAAAAGTTTTGCAGTAAGCAAACCCTTTAGATTTTGATCACTACTGACCGAACAGCGCTCGCTGTCCTCGTACCTAGGCTAAGGCTTTTCAAACCTGAAACGGTGTACTTTTCACCAGAACCTCCTGCAACACATTCTGCTAGTGGACCAGGTCACGATAGCTCTTGAACAAGATAAACGATATCATGTCTCAATGCCTAGAAGACTTAAATGTCATCCTCAGCTGATAAATCTCGCGTTTTAGTATTTCCTTCATAGGTTTGTTGCTGCATGGCGGCTTCAAGATCAGTATATACTAGAAACAGATCTGCTAAACTCACGATGCTCAGATATAGGAGGCTCTGGCGCGAGAGCTCGCAATCTACCAATTTGGGCAGGCGGAATCCTTGATCTTTGGGCACGGACGGTCGGCACCCTGGGATATCCAGAATCAATCGAGAGCGGTACCGTCATCTCGGTTCGTTTTGTGTGAGCTAGCTCAGGCTGCTGAACCTGCGGAGATGAAGGATTTGGGAACGTCGACAAGGTTGGCGTCATAGGACGCAGGGGCCTCGAGGGCGTACTCGCGGCAGAGGCGTTCGGCGCCCTGCAAGGGGAGTCAACGTAGATTCTTGCCGTAAGTGATTTTCTCATTGGAAAACGTGCCTATTTAGGGGAGGAGCATTTGTCCCAGGTAGGGGAGGAAGAGGCTTATCCCAGATCTGATTTAGTGTTCCTGTTCCTGTCTGTCAGTTATATGTAGTTGATCGGGACCCAAACATAGTTACCATTTGTTGCCGGCAATGGTAATTGGTCCCATCGAATCGGTCGCGTCACGCGACTGTAAGAATTCCAGAGCCAGAGAAGGCCGACAAAAACGACGAGCATAGTACCGAGAACCAATGCAATAACGATCAGGTCGAATGTGTTGTTATTGTCGCCCATAAGGTTTGCGGTTGAGAAGAAAGTCACGAATCTGATCGTATCTTGTATATAACCACACTAAGCCTTCCTAAATACCACTCTCTTGGAGAGAGATCCATGGTATGTCGCTTTGGTGTTCGCTAATTTTCATGGCTCTATCTCCTACTTATTCTACAGTAAAACCTATACAGACCCAGTCGTCTCTGCTTCTCCATGTGCTTCTCCAGGTGAAAGCCAAGGCCAGAGTAAAGACTACCGCTCTGCTGATGTAAAAGACTTGTGTTTGAGTTAGCCTGTGACCACCAATCATAGTTACCAATAGCCGCTCAGGGTTCAGCCAGGCCGTTTTGGAGGGTTGGTGGCCTCCACCGAGCCATCTGCTGACGTAGTTCGGTGGTGTCGATTCCGTCACTCAGGCTGTGTTTTGCTGATAGCGTCCGGTCCAGCTGCTTGTTCATTGCGCGTCTCCTTGGAAACTAATTTTGTCTGTAACGCACCCGAACCGACAAAAATGCCTGCAAGGGACTGCTTGAATGTTCCACCATTGCATGTTCATTTACGGACGTGCTCCTCCACTGCAATGCACGGATGATGACCAACGCAAGGCTGCGGAGAACGCGGTTAAGGGAGCTATTTGAAGCTTGGCGGCGCGTATACAGCCAATCCCCGCCCGGGGGGGTGGGGGGGTACCATGAGCCGCTGCAGTCCATGTAGTGGTAGGATCGATAATCTTTGTTGGAACACAGTACGACCAAAAATAAACCAGGATAGTCAGGGTCTTGGTAACATACCAGACCGATGACCCTGGCCATGGATGACGAGGGAGTCTACAATGACCATTAATTCTTGAGGTCTGCCGGAATCGCATCGCCGGTTTCACTTGAGCACTACGAAACTCCCGGTATCCGTCGACCACTATTTTGCGAGGTTCACCAGAACCAGAAACCGATGACCCTAGTTAGGTCTGAAACGTCACCTAACATGGCGTTTTGCGAGCCACTGTTTTCCGAGGTCTCTCGACGCGAAAGCCGATGGATTCTGATGTAGGACAGGCTGAAACGGTCGACCACTGTATTACGAGGCCGGTCGGACATCAAAGCCCATAATTCTTGACATTTGACCAGTTTTCGGAGTTTCTTGAAACGATTTTGAGCCACGGCAAGAGTAAGTCGGCAAGGTTCTGTACCTCACTGTACTCTCGACACATCTTCTAGCATCTTGACGGTCTTCCTTTGGCGACCAAGGCCGAGATTGTCTATTGCCCTCCCCCACTTGAGGCTTCATCTATAGGTCTGTGGGCTCCAAATCTGAAGATGGCCATGACTTTGATTGGGGACGACCGCGCTTGCTATCACATGGTCGCCTCCTGCATAAACACGTATATTTACGTGTGAACGAAGCTGGGAACCCAAAAACTGATATCACTTGATTCAAGCGAAGCCTTTATTCAGGGCGACGAGCGTACATTCATTGAAAGGTTCGGATCAATATTGTCCATGAGACCTGCACATCCACCGGGAGATGCGTCATCAGCACCGTCAACCTCTCGAGAGAGTTCAGTCATGTCATTCTGTAGTGAATTAATCTTTTCCTGCCACCCGTTGATGCCCATTAAGACCAATCGTTTACAGCGTTCCAATTGTTCCTCCAAGCTCGACTTTTCTGCCTGCCCTTTTCGTAGCTCTGATCGAAGTTGTGAAATATCTAACCTTAGAGTACTGATCGCCTGGTCTTTCTTTGCGGCCAAATCTCGCCCCTCAGCCAGTTTACCAGACAGGTATTCCACCTTTCTGGAGAGGCTCGAGATTGTAGATGTAAAGCTCTGAGCCTCGAAAGGCTTTATCAATTTCAGTTCCGAATCACTATATTTGTGAAAGATACATTCCTCGTACCTTTAAAGTCGTAAGCTCACTGGTTTCGGGACATGAGGCTGCTTGAACACTCTGTGTATCCTGGGACAATTCAATAGGCGAGCTTTCTGTGACCGCCCAATTTGTAACTGGGTCACAGCGTGGGATCGCCTCAAATGAAACACCAACTTCATCTCGAATCATTCGTAGTGCAGCAAGGTTGTGTTTGCTGATCTGCTTTTGGAACAAAGATCTTCTGTGGGGCATAAATGCCCACTGATAGGCTTTATCGGGGCCCGGAACAAGGCGAACATCTGTCGGATCCACTTGAATTCCGAGTCGATCTCCTATTTTGCGGTATCAATAATGTTCAATGAAGCAATAGAGCTGCTCACGGATATGCCGTGACAAGAGACTACGGCAAACATCACGGCACTTCGCCCGTTCGTGATTTGCAGGTCTACCTGCGTCATGGGCCACAAGATCAGTGGTCATGATGTATCAGCGCAGAGATCATTATCCACGGAGAACAGGTAGATGAACTGGCGAATTTTAAAGATTCTATCTTACCACAAGACCAGGTGGTTATCTCTATTGGTATTACCACGTTCGTCCATTTCGCAAACATCTTCTGGTTGATACCATGGCATTTTGTAGTGCTCAATGCTGTGAGAAATCGTGTATGGCTTTCCAAAGGTGGAGTAGCAGACCATGAGAGACCATGGATGGTGAGACATGAATGCCGAGCAGCACCTTTGCGGTCATCAGACCTCAAAACAAGAGAGCAATTCTAACCGGCGAAACTTCAGTTTGCTAATTTTGCAACACAGTATGTACAGGACACGATCATCTCTGGCTTTCAAATTCTTTGATCGACACCGAATGCTACAGGACCAGAATTTTCCCACCATACGTGCCACGCAGTCCTACTGTCTCCATGTCCGCTATCATGCGACCGGGTGACTCTGGTCGGGCAAGATTGCGGCAGGTGAAGGGTTACGACAATCTCATCCGCCAGACGACGGATGCGCTCACGCTGAAACCGGTAAAGCCTGCCACGGAGGCCCTCTACCGCATCGCTCTACATGAGTGGGATCTGTATTGTCTCCAAAGACATAGAGCTCGCCACCACTTTCTAACGGACACTCAGGTTTGTGGAAGACTGCCGAGCCCGCCATCCCGAGATTAACCTTAGTCCTTTGAGCGCAAAGTCGGCGAAAGATTTCCTCCTCTTCTACACCACGGGCAGGAAGGGCCGTCTCGAAGATGTCGTCACCGATTCGTCTACGCTAACCTTCTGGAAGTGCTTCATGACAGCATGGCAGAGAAAGACGGGCGAACATTTCCCGAAACCCCTCCGAGATACAATTCAGAATGTGCGCTCGAGCCGAGATCTTGTGATATGATCAATTAATCGCAGCTGACTTTTTTCTTTTCTCTTCTCCTGTAGTTGATCTACGGAGGAGAGAACGGTGTTCTCGGCCTCTCCCACGCCCGGCGGCCGGTCAAGAATTACACCCTTCTAGACTTTAAGGCGGCGTCTCTGCAGCTCTGGCAGAATGATTGGTACGATTACCACCATGAGCTCTACCGCGGTGGATTGCACCTCCTTCAGCTGTTACATTGTGGCACATCCGGCCGGGCTGGAGAGTTTGAGAAGAATCTTCGATTCCGTGTAAGTGAGGTACCTAAATTTGCAAGAATTTGAATAATGTAGCTTAGGACGTCACAGTAGTCCAGGTCTGGATTACAGAGCAGCCCCAAATCGTGCTCGATTTGCGGCGAGACCAGGCGAAGGGACTTCAAAATTTGCCACGAGAACAGTGAGAAAGTTTCCCATCGCAACCCTATCGTGGCTACAGTCTGATTCCGAAGATAGGCCCGAGCACTTACTCTATGAACTAGTCGGCCAACCTTTCTACTACAACGTTGTCTTGTTCTTCATGGCGCGAGCTCTCGCGGCAGGGGTATTCCGGTCGTACAAATCTTGGGCCGAGGTTTGTATGGCTGAGAAACCGTCGGAAGGAGTTCACGAAATCTTATGCTACGAAGACGGGTGCCTCGACATTCCGATATTTCCTTTGTGTCGTGCGGATGGGGTCGTGCACGAGACCCAAACGTCTTCTTCATTGGCGAGCCATGCACTAGCTGCGCTAGGCCGACGAACAGGTTTCCGCGAAACCCTGACATTTCACGCCTCCCGTCGGGAGGCTCTCTTGGAAGTGGACAGTAAGTTATGTTGGCATCAAAATCGTACACGTTAAGGTGTTGAAAACGCCTCTCCAGATTACGGCTATTCCATCAATGAACGGATGCGGTTCGCTGCCCACCGGAACCAAGGAACTTACGCAGCTGCATACCAGCCTCGCATGAGCACGGTCGACGGCCAGGCTACCTTCTTCGGGCTTGAACGGCAGAACCGCCATATACACCAGCTCTTCCGTGGATATTTACTGCGCCGAGACTACGGCTATCGGCCCGCACTGCCAGAATCTCTCCGTTGGCAAGCAGGTCAGGTCAATCCTCCCGGCGATACTCAGATAGCCGCATCAAGCGGTAACAATGACAACCGCAAGGGACGCCAGAGATGGTACGACCAGCGGCGCCAGTTGCGAGATCGGCTCCTGCGAGGACACAGAATTGGCGCATCGGTAGATAGTGACACGTCGAAGCACTACCCTTACGAATCGGACTTTGTGCAAACAAGGAAAATAATGCCTGAACGAGATCGCTTGGCGGAAAACTTGTTCAAAGAAGGAAGCCTTCGTGATGAAATTGGGATCCAGGTCATGAGTGACTTGATTCAGTTGATGCAGTCGACAAAGACACAGACACACTGTTCGAACTTGAACAGCTCGTTCACCAACTGTGACGGTTGCGGCCAACCCAGAAGCAGGTGATTCTCTACCGAGTCGAGGAACATGCGTGCCACCACTAACTCGAAAATAGGGCCAGGTTTACGACATGGTGGCTTCACGTCTACCACTGTCAAAAATCTCGCGCCCGTGCGGCTGGTCGTTTTAAAGAGTTTTGCTTTTTGTGTTTCCAATGGTGGACGAGCACGGTGGATTGGGAAGACCATGCCGCAGAACACTTGCGCCCTGACGGCGAGTTAGGAATGCTACCGCTGAAGTGTAATATGGTTCAGTTCCGTCACAACCTCATTCGGCCAGGACTTTGTCCCTCGTGTCTCGGTGACGAATCTGTTGATGCCACAACTCGGTTTCACCAGTATACTAATGTCACGGAGTGGAAAAGACATTTGTTTCGTCATTTAGGTTTCGGCGGACTAGGCCCCCACCGTTGCTTTCACCCGCGCTGTGCCAATCTGGGCAAAATTGGCCAAGTCGATCACTACCTTCACCACCTCGCTGATGTGCACCAAATAATGTTCAATGCTGAGGAACGGGAGACAGTGACTAAATCTCCCAACCCGACAGTATCACCTCCTGCAAATCCAGAAGCACGTCGTGTTGTCAGAGAGGGAGACAACGTCTTCATATCCTACGGTCCAGAGCACCAGAAACACCACCAAGAAGATTGTGTCATGCACAAGCGTCGGTGCCAATCAACGAAAGTACATGGACGACAACCCCGCCCAAACGAACGGGGTAACCAGCGACCACTATATCTAGAAAATCCGGTTCCTATATCGCCGATAGAAGCTGGTGTAAACAAGCAGGCCATAGCTGAAGCGGTTACTTGTTCTACCAGAAGAGAGCTTCAGAGCACTAAGCTAACAAAAATCGAACCCTCGTGGCAGGAATGCAAAGTGGAGAAGCAGGGGAATATATCCGTCGAGATCCCTCCACTACCAGCTGATTGGAGGCTGGGAGGCGGTAAATAGACGAGGCCAGACTCAATCGAGTGATACTCACGTGACATAGCTCCGTCAACGTAGTTATGTCACGTGGTGGATTGGACATAGACAATTGCCTTTTCCCCAATATCCTTTGCCGTAATCGAAGGTGAGTTCTTCCATATCATAGACATCCCGCGTAGTATAGAGATTAACTCTATACTTGCCCGACACCCTCATGCACCTAGGCTCGACGGTGGGCTCGCAATGATGATTCATCAGTCCGAAGATGTTCCTGATCTCATCGCAATTTATCTGAGCGACCTCTGGTTCGAAAAGAAGATCTTTCCTGAATACCGTATAACATTTGCCGTTGCGGTACGTATTGGGGGGCACTAATTCCCTAGCGAGTTCAACAATGTGATAAATGGCGAAATAGTATAGGAGTGTTGTTGGAGACTGGTTCCTCTTGCCCGCGGCAATGGGTCCAGAACCAGAAATTGGCACCTTACAACATTCTCCAACGAAAGAAGGAATGCTTCGTAGCTTGTTAAAGAGGTCGGCGGCAGTTGGACGGTCTTCCTTGTCGATCTTGAATCCTTTAAGAAACAAACTAAGGAGTGCAAGCTGCCCCTCTCCTTTTGGTTAGCCAAGAAGGTGCTTTAACCAACGTACAACGACGTCGTAATCCTCGCCGAAATTGAATCGCCATTCTTGCCCTGGCATACACCATGTGCGGAACTCAGTCCTCCCAGAACCGACTAAGACAGAAACCATTTCGATAAAACAACAGATCAAAGCCCACACATCTTGCGATCGACCTCGGCGAGTACCCGCAAAAACCTCCGGTGCTTGGTATAATAAAGCTCTAAGGCAGTGGCTATGCGATAAGCTTCTACCGTAGAAATGCTTTGATATTCCAAAATCAGTAATGACAACGTTGTCACCATGAATCAATATATTCCCAGGCTTCAGGTCCTTATGCTTGATTTCATGGTCATGAATAAATCTGAGGCCCGCTGCAAGACAGCCAAACCACCGCTGCATCGTTAGCCGACCCCTAACTGTGAGTGGTCCATCCAGAAAATCCTCAAGATCACATTCCGCCAATGGAGACAGGATGATGTGGCCTTCGTTGGTGGGGTCGATGTAGTGACCGAGTATTTGTACAATATGCCAACGTGCACCTTTTCGCAGCTTTAGGAGACACTCGATTTCTTTTTCGTACGCCTCACGGCATTGTTCCACTGTAATCCAAATCGTCTTGCAAGCAAGCCATTGCCTGCGGATTTTCACCGTCTGGATTGTCGCATTATGTCCAGACCCAATTTGTTTGCCTTTTTTTTCAATCGTATCTATCGCTTCTTGACCAATATTGTCGCCCTGAAATATCGATTCCGTATTGAGTGTTTGTGTACTCTCGTTGATCTTCTTCAGGTCAAGGTCTTCGAAATCCTGTTCCACCAAGTCATGATGTTTCAGATTTCGGACGGAGCGACTTTTTTCGTGGTCTGAAGATTTCGAGTGTATATCTAAGCGATCCATAATGATTACGAGGGTAGGCTTCGTTGAGACGGAAATGACTAGTTGGGAAATGGAGGCCTCTGGAAAAGTTTTCAATAAACGCACTTAAATCCCGGCGTATTATATATAGAGGTTTGCAGGAGATTCTCAACCTCGTTTTGCATAAATGGCGATGTAGGCCAGTTGAGACACTTCCGCACAAACACCCGCCACAGCGCCGTACGTCTTTTTTGCTTAGCTATTGTTATTCGCTATCCTCCCTCGCTAGTAGTGTAGAAGTGGATAGTCTGAAAGACGTTGCTGTTATCATACCTAATGCCTTATGGTGGAAGATAAATAGAAGGCGTCAGCTAGGGGCTCCGTGGCGCAGAATTTGCGTGTCAGTATAGCTAGCATAATGACAATGGTTGGTAACGGTGCATTTATACATCTCGGGAGGCTGTCGCACGAAAAATACGAGGTATATTGGTGCCACGAGAACTTTATTGGGCCACACCGCATTGTGATTTTGTGGCCATTGGGTGCCCTATTGCAAAGGCTAGGCTGAGGTTACAAGGAAATGTTACGCAGCAGCGTCGAGGCAGGGAATCTGCGAGGTTCCCTCCAGTGCAGGGGGGCTCAGGAAGGCTCATCGACTCCAGCGGCCAACTGACTCTCAACGGCGGTCGCCATAACGGTCGCCGCACAGGCAGCAACTGTGACCAGCCTCTGAATCGGCGAGGCATTTGACGATTTTGCAGACCAGTTCCGCATTCGTTCAGTAGTGTGCTGATCAGCCAACGACTTACTTTGACATTTCCTGCCTCCCTGTCGGTGTTGTTGCCTACGAAATGGTTGGCTCTCGATGATCGATAATAGCCACCCTCCAGTTTCATAAGAGGCACGGACCCTAGGATCCGGCCAACAGCTGTTAGATGCAAACGGGAGGCGTAGGAGGTGTGATTGTCATGATTTGCATGTCTATTGGCCCTCTCCATATGTTGAGAATATTACGTCCTCTTTCGACACGCTGCCTTGGTCACATTCCGTGCTCCATCACCTAGTGGCTTTCGTGGCAGATCCGAATGAATGGGACAAAAAGCAGAAGGCTGGGTAGCAAGGCTCAGTGATCACATGCCGAGCGCATGGCCCTCTACTGTGGCGTGGGAATGGGAGGCCTGGTCAACTCACTGCAGCCAGGCAAGCAGGGGTCATCGACAGCCTGCGGCTGTCCCCCCAGTTCTCCTATATAACCCATCGCCTGCCCAAGCCCCCTCCCTGCATTTATGTCAGCCAAAGCCTCTTATTCATCTTATCAACAGTGCCATTGACCTCAAAAGCCTGTCCCTAAAGCGTCGAACCCATAACAAATTCTACGGCACAGGATATATTTTGATATTGAGGTCCGCATTCCCCTTGTTCACATCTTCTCCTGTCTGTCGTACAGGCCTCCTTTGCCACCTCCCCATTCGTACAATTCGGCAAACGGCATCGGGTCAACGTTCAGGAGGATGGGAGAGATGGTACCACAGTATTCGACGACTCTTCAAACCCAAATAAGTCCAGGACCTTTTCCAGGAGGAATAAGGTATCAACCAAATCCGTATCCTGCTCGCAGCAGTCCAGCGTTTTCTTTCCCAGCCCAAGAGGGTTCATACCCAGGCCAAAACATGTCAGCGTATTGCCATGAAAGCCCGAGCACTACACAGCAAGATGGGCCTTCATTTCACGAAACCACTGTTCTCTATCCTATGTTGACACTCCGAAATCAACGTTTGATGCCAGAAATTATGGCTTCCATACAGAAAGGATTTTTCCAGGTGGACAGAAAATGGACTTGCTACCGCCGAAACTACTTTACAGTAACATGTTCTTTTGGATTCCGAAATGGCATCGTGGATGGGCCATTCTATCTCAATAGAAATGGCTCCGAAGAGTTGATCCATCAGTTTACTGTGTCAGTCACTGCAAAGACCGCCATAACCAGTAACGGTGAGAGTAAAGCCCGAGGTCTCGTTCAACATACCCCTAAACGGGACAAGGCGACAGTTCCTGGCCGCCATCCTATTGCGCCGTCCCCCAACCATGCTGTTGGTCCCAACGGCACATACCCGAGTGCCGGGCATGTTTATGGGGGGCCAAACCATCTCCATCCAGGTATCATGGGCCCCTTTTCAGGCTTCGAAAACCCCGGCACCAATTCGATTCCGACTTCACATACATTTGAGAGAATCCAGTTCCAGAAAGCCACCGCCAACAACGTCAACAACGGTAAACGGCGTGCGCAGCAGCAATATTTTTTGGTGGTGGTTGAGCTTTCCGCAAATATCGGAAGGCAGAGTGACGAAAACTGGGTCGTGATAGCGACCAAGGAATCTGACCCTATAGTGGTGCGTGGCCGATCGCCCGTCCATTACAAGGACAATGGACGGCGAGATAGCCAGGCTAGCATGGATCCCGACCGCGGAACAGGGCATGGGAGCGATGGGCATGCCGGTCCACTTTCATCAGGCAGCTACGGGCACACTCATACTTCAATGGATTGGATGGGAAGTCATCGACAGGGAGGCCATTTCGGAGGCTCCAACTACCGTCACGGCCACGCCTCCACTACTCGCTATTTCCCGGCGAGCTTGGTGTCCTCAAACACCCTGGCTGGAACGTCAACAGAAGTTGAAGTCAGCCTCTGTGATTCCCGTACTGTAAAGTCGGCTTGCACCCTATCGTTGGAAGCCAGTGACGATGTTATGTTCAGCAGCCTTGACCGCGAGGGCACAAGCCGCAAGAGGCCTTTCGAGGACGCCGGAGAGGGGGAGCATCTGCGCTTCCCATTACCGGGGCCATTCACCGATAGCATGACATCGCTCGTCGACTTTTCGGCCAAGCGCTTTAAGCTGAAACGTAAAGAGGCGGAAGATGCCGACATAATCTTCTTCTAACTGAACTTCGAGCTCATAGAGAAAACACTGAAGACTCGCAATAGCCCTTCGCGCAGAGAATGTGTTAATCCCAATAAGTATCGTCTCTTCGTCCCTCACCAGTCATTCGATGTGACAGCACGTCCCCTCCCCGAACCATGGGATGCCTGCAGGTATGCGAGCATCAGCGGACATTATGATATGTAGGGTGACAATATCAGCCATGTTCAAAGGACCCCTGAAGGTTGGCGGACTGTACACATAACACAATCCCGGCATGACGACTTGGAGGCAGCTAGGGTACATGTTGGGTTGTTTCAACGTCTTTGACTGGACAATTAGGAATTCAAGAGGCTGGAACTTGATGCCCAATTGCCGCTCACATCGAATAGTGTGGATGGGAGACGAGGAGCGAGCACCACCAAGGCCATCATTGTTGTGGAGCTTATGTGTAGCTAAGGCAACTCGTCGAAAGAGGAGACTGGAGGGTGGTTGGTATTTTTCATCGAGAGCCAACCATTTCCTAGGGGGGCAATACCGATAGTAAGGTAGGAAGTGTCAAAGCTTAAATAGTTGGCTGGTATGAGACATTAAGCGAAGGCCCGTACAGTCTATGCGGCACTGTGCTTCAAACCTCAGAACGCCTCACCGGTTGAGAGGCTGGTCATCGCAGTTGCCTGTTCGGCAACCGTTATCCGTAAAACTTGTTAGATTCCCAACCGTAACCCATAAGTGGCCAAAGGTCACTCAGGACCCACCAGTGCATTGTACAACCCGATTCACAGAAGGGGGATGCGTGTCAACAGTTTTTGAAAGCCAACCAACACAGACCGGGTGGCGTTGAGATCAAACCAGTAAGGCTTACGATACAGGACGAAAGCAGTGCCGGTACTGACCTAGACGCCAACAGGAGGACGACGGCAAAAAGTGTCAGTTAAAGTGATAGTTAAGGATCAAGCTGGTTGTGACCTCGACGCTTTTTGCTTCCTTTCCACACAAGGCGGCAGCACAAAGTAACAGCCATCTTTTGGCAAGACATGCGATCTCCATTCTGAGAATATCCTTTCGACGAGTTGTCTTTGTTAGATCGCTTTCCTTCATCAGCGGCGGCATCGTCCTGGGTATCGACTGGGTTGTCATCGCCCAGCACAATCGGGTTGTCTAGGAGAATGCGTCAGAATACACCTTGCGCGTACGTGCACGAAAGATCTCCTTTTACGCACCTTGAGTAGAGCTAACTACCTTCAGCGACTCTTTGATGATCTTCAGTCGATTTAGGTCGACTTTGGTAACTTTTCTCGTCCTCCCGCTTGCAGTCCTTTGCAGTTCTATCTGTGATCATATGGGGTTTATTCTTATAGGCTCCGCAGCAAGGTCGAAACTGGTCCGCGTCTGTAGGACACTGCCAATTTGGATGGATATTATTGCCGCAAAACTCGCATTTGGAGGTCTCTTCCGTAGGCATATTGCCTGCGGATTGCTCGGTGGATATTTGACAGGTAGTGGGAAGTTGAGAACTGTTCTAGTGTGCTTGTACGCAAAAATGCATAAAGGAGAGTTGATATAGTTGAATTACGCGCGCAGAGAGGACAATACCGATCATCCACATAGGGACCTGCGTTTGTCCCAAGATAAAGGGCGTCACCGCCGTGTTCGTATGCGACTCCGTGGCCAGAAGAAGACGATCCTATTGGGTGAAGATTGAAATCTGGCCCAACCTCGCAAGCAGCACATTTGGCTCCCTGGTTGTTCCATAATCAAACGTGGGTTGGTTTCTGTCTCTCCCCTTTTCGCGTTGCCACATTGTCTAACAACAAATCCTTTGAGGGTCTAGCCGATCTTGGCGGCATGGGAGGGTCCATTCTGTCGCAGCCTGGAATCGACTATGCTTTGTTTACTTACGGTGACAACTCGAAACTGGCCGAATGACAATTCCCTAGAGGATACGTGCCTCCCTGTCGGTAAATGCTGGTAGATACTGATATGTCGAGTCCTAGTGGGTTACAAAAAGCTGAGTCGTACCGGATTTTGGTGGTTGTCACGCCCAAAAAAATCCACTCTGGCAATCGGCACGGGATGCGACTGAGGAGGTTTTTCAGCAGCAGCCCAAAACTTTAAGCAATCCCCCTTTTCACAAGACAGTCTACGCTCTATATAACTCTTTTGAACTGGTCAAGAGTAGATATGTCCAACGAGAAGATAATAGAATTCAGGAGCTCAAGGGCGATCTGATCAAGGGCACCGAGAGTTGCACGACGTCTCGTCCACCAACATTTCTCGAAGGGTGACTTGTCACACACGCTGGCGAGGTTTGGAGCTGCTTCTTCCGACAGCGGCGGGGCGATATGCTTGCTATCGCTGGCATCCGCAAGACACCAGTAAACTGCCAAGAGATGTAAAACCTTCCGAATCGACCACCATCCGCCCACTTCCACTCTCGGTTGACTTTGATTCCAGTCACAGGCAAACGTGATCCAGTAAGGGACCGCGAAATGGTGGTTGGGGCCGATATAATCGATGTTGCAGGAATGAGGGACGTGGATAACTATTCAACAGATCCTGTAAAATCCCCAAGGAATAGCATTCGTTCGTCTGTCAATGTCTTATCCCTCAATAAGCAGGATCATTGGGATCGAACATTCAGAGTATCTCAAGGACAATTCTTTTAGATTTCACTCACTGATCTCGTCAATGAAGATCACTAGATGACCAATTGTGGATTCTTAATATCGCTCGAGGGTAATACTAGAGAGTGCAGAAGTATATGGACTTCTTCCAAAAACCTAGGGTCCTTCTCCGTCTTCATTCACCAAGGGATCCCGGACCCTTGACATCCTGCCACGTTGAACATGTGCCGTAACGCCGTTCGCATACAAATCAGTCACCGTCCTCATTTCCCACATTTGCCTCTTCTCCGACTGTTGGAGTATTTGGAGGTGCTGTATCTCCGAGCCTTTTGATTAGGCTTGCCACCTCCTGCCACAGGCAGGTGATCCATTCACCACTGTGTAGCTGAACTGCGATGAGGGATTCATCCGCAGAGCAGACCTGAAACTTCTTCGTGGCCATGCAAGACAGCTTTACCCGCCAGTAGAGGCGTGCCGGTGCGCTTGTCGTATGAACTTCTCCGGTTTGAAGTTCTAATTCGGGAGTCTCATGCCAGCGATCAATGAAGGTCATTGCGATGGCTTGCGCTTCAGAGAGGGCGTCGTCAATGTGTGTACCCAGTATACGGTGCAGGTCAACCAACGTGTTGATTGCATCCTGAATGAATATCGGTGCATACGGTGGTGGTGTGGGTCGATATGCTGATAGTGTCATAAAATCACGACATAGAGGACTTTTGAGTATGACCGAGGGGGGCTGCCACAGTTGCGCATGCCACAGGACTTCGAAATACTTGTAATCCATTTTAATAATGACGTGGACTCAGAAAATCAAGGAGGAAGAAAAGAAAAGAAAAAGCAAAAGCAATTGCCAGTCTCGAAGCTTCAGAAGAGCTGTTCCATACTTGTGGGCATATTAAATAGGGATCCAGGTTGAACTCCTCAGTGAAACAGGAGTAACCTCCCGCCACCTCATTTCTCATGGCGTGTAAATATCGCCGTCGCCGCGCAGGCAACAACCATGACCAGCCTTTCGTGAGGCATTTAATAGCTTGAAGTGCGCTGCGACAGTGGTGTGCTAGGACTGTACAGCCAACGATCTGCCCTTTGACACTTCCTGCCACCCCGTGGGTATTTGCTTCCTGCAAAATGGTTGGCCCTCGATGATCGATAATAACCATCCTCTAGTTTCGTAAAGACCTGTGGACACTAGCATCTGGCCACCGACTTTCCAGATGCATACGAGAGGAGTCAAACGTCATGGTTGGCGGCTCTATATCGGAGAATTTCATTTTGTCACATCCTAAACTAAACCTGATGTTGCCTGTCACATCATTGAGGTAAATATTCGGTTATGATTGGCTTTTAGTTTTAAACTTTGTTTTGGGCTTTTATGCAGAAGACTGGACCGGAAAGATTCGATTCCTGCTATTTGTTCTATTGCGTCTCAGAGCAGCGCCCGGGAACAGTTAACTTACTAGTCGTCGCATTGGGAACAGCGTCGACCAACCTCAATCGCTGAGGTACTCATGCTAGTTAGGTATTTCATCCGTTCCGCAACACAGGGTTGTTTGAATGGTACTAGTCGACGGGCTCCAGCCCCTGGGATTCTCACCAGCTGAATCCATGTCATCTGAAATGGTTGGCTGTGGTTGGCTGTGGTTGGCTGTGGTTGGCTGTGGTTGGCTGTGGTTGGCTGTGGTTGGCTGTGGTTGGCTCGGCCGTTCCATGCAGGCCGCTGAATTCGCCTTTCCGTAGCTCTTAAGAATGCGAAAGGCTGGATCAACAGCAGACTAGAAGACGATAGGCTGCCGGGCAACAACGATGACTAGCCTCTCAAACCGTGAGGCATTTAATGGTTTAGAGCACAGTGAGGTCCAGGCTTGTCCAGGTTTTCGTTCAGTGGTGTGTTAAGACCAGCCGTCCATTTGCCTTTGACACTCCCTGCCTCCCTGTCGGCATTACGTCCTGGGAAATGGTTGGCTCTCGATGATCGATAACAACCACCCTTCAGTTTCATCACCTGCTCTTCAGACAAGTTGCCCCGCTGGTTGGGCACTCGTGACACTTTGAACCCAATGATCACAGTTCGTCCGTCAATCTTAACCCTGCTACATATCTGCCATGCCAACCAAAGTCGTATTGCTCCCCTGTAAATGGTTTGGCTCTCGATGACAGATACAGTATCCTCCTCTAGTTGTTTTAGAGCCTGGCTCGTGTTCACCCTCGTCCCTCGCCTGCCGGCTTTTAAAAATGGACGTCGTGACGGTCGCCGAACAGGCATTGCAATGCGCTCTGGGTGCTAACACCAGCTAACGATTGCTGCTGACGCCTATCTCCCTGCCGGTATCGCTCCCTGCGGAAGTGGCTGGCTCTCGGTGATCAATCAAAAATCACCTCTAGTTTCGCAAGAGGCACGGACCCTATGGTCCGGCCACCAGTATTTCACAGTTGAGATGATTGTCAGTCCTTGTTGGGCTGATCTTGTGTTGGCCATGCAAGCTCCGCTTTCTTTCACGAGACGAGCAACTGTTGCAACACCCAGGTAGATCAGCCCTAATCCGGGCTCCTACTAGTGCTTCATATTAGCTGTAGGTTACACCCTATATAGGCTCCCCATTTGATTTATTTCTGGCGCGGAGACAGAAGATGTATACAGGGTGGAGAATTGCGGAAGTAGGTAATCCGCTCACCTCTGCAGCAATACGGATAGAGAGGCAGGAAATGTAAATTGCTAATGGTTGTCAGGCATTGGCAGACTAGCGAGCGAAGGCCTGCTTGAAACGCATGCCTGTGCGGCGACCACAGGTCTGCAGGGAAAGAGCAACCCCGCAAGGAACAAGAAGTCGTACAAGGCTAGGTCACGTGATGCCACGTGATCTCCAAGAGATGGTATGGCGACCCGAACGGTATGGGCAGCATACCAACATACCAACACACCATTCCCAGTCGCCTGTTCGGGAAATACCTCACAAGTATATAGCTACGCTCATTACCCTTCCATAGTTACACTCTCTCGTAGCCAACTCATGTCATCTAACTGACTAAAATGTTCTTCAGTTACTTGACTACTCATACCTTGCGCCTACTGGACCCAGCTCATGCAGTAAAGGATCTGTGACTGTCTTCACAATGAAACATGTTGAACACGAGCAGCTGTCGCATTGCTATTGCGCTGCAATAAGAACTATCTAGCGAGCTGGAAAAAGTAGTCTTTCATTACCCCAAAATTTTGGCTTTGCCATACTTGGGCCTTCGTTTATAGGAATCTAGCTCAATTAATTCGTGGCTTGACAAATCCATCAGAACTCACTTGAAATCTCAAACCCCAGCTCAAAGTCGACGACGTATCGGGCCAGCGACTGTTACGAGAACTTAGGGGTTCCAGGTGCGTCGTTTTCCTGCCTTGTTGTTTCCATCCGTGTTCTGATTGAGGACTTTACGGAGTCTGGGGTCAAGACGATCTTCAGCCGAGTGATGTTGCCGTACGTGACGCTTCAAGTTGTCGGGCCGAGGATACCTGTGTTGCTGATCGGGACAAAAAGGACATATATACCCAGGAGACCTATGAACCAAGCCATGTCTGTTGGGGAGTGGAAGCAGTTAGCAATGGATTGAGAGTCTGTTTTCAAAATGGATCGTCCCACCTGATCATCTCGTTCTTCCTCTTAAAGCCCAGACCACCATACCCTCGAGGACAATCTTTGACAGGACAGAAGTGAGTTCGCTCGTTAGAATGGACATTCATATGGCTGTTTAACAGGTATTGAGTGTGAAATGGCGGGGCATTACATCCTTCGGATGTGCACTTGAAACGGCCTAGCGAAAAGTGGGCTCTTGCGGCGGCGTTGCCGGCCACCCCGGACTGAGACACAGATGGACATTTTGGTTGCGATTTAGACTGTGGCTCGGGCTCAAGCTCCGGCTGAGATTCAAGCTCAGATTCAAGTTCGGAGAATTGGGATTCGGTGTCGGGATTAGTCTGCGATTCAGCTGAGGTTGAAGGTTGAGGTTCGGGCTCCGGAGGAGACTGATGGTGGGACTGAGGCTTCGATCGCGCTGTAGGCTGAGTCTGAGGTATGAATCGAACTTCACCTTGAGATTTCAGATCGGTTTCTTGGGCAGAGAAGTGCTGCGTCCTGCTGTCCTCCTCTTGCTCCTCTCGATCGCGCTCATGTAGAGCCGTCAACGAAGAGGGACCAGAGGAGGGCGTGATGATTGACGAAGTATAATCTGGAAATGCTGACGCTTTGGAATTCCCAGCTGTTGTCCATGAGTTGCTGTAAGACGGCGGACCCGGAGATGCATGAGTGGCAAATTGGCTCGATAAAGGCCGAATCATGCTCGGACACAGGCCAAGTCTGTCTAGAGATGGGAGCGTCATGTAATTCGCTAGACCTGCGGGTGAATAACGTGCTGGAGACCGCTGTTGTATGGCTGGCAAGGTGGAATCTGGATGTGCATCACGGGGCGATATTGCATACTTCCCAAGAATATGTGACTTGAGGATTGAGTCGTCATCTTGATCGCCGTGGATTATGTTGAATTGAGTTTTAAACAGATCTACTTGCTTGGACGCTGTATGGAAAGCTTGAGCCTGTCTTTTGGGCTTTTGGATAGCTTGCTCAGGCTTTGGAGGCGGCCGTACCCGTTGCTCTTCAGGCACAACGACTGGGCTGCTAATCATGGGGAAGTCATCGTCGTCGTCAGGACCATCAGGGTTGGCGAGTAAGGCCGTCCTCGTAACCGGCCTTGATTTGGTTCGGACCAAGTTTGCTCCATGTCGAATCACCCTCCTGGGCCCCTTCCTTTGTCTTTGGCTGGCCTGAGCCTCACCCTCCTCCTGCTCCTCCTCTTCTGATTGACTTCTTGCGTCCATCGGCTCTTGCTGTGCCTGGCTAGCGAGTGTGCACAAGGAAAGATTCAGTAAGCCGTCGGCAAAGGTGCGGTTGGCTCGACCCTTCCGAGCTATCGGTCTCGCCTGATGCCTCACCGCTTTTGTATCCTCCGCCTCCGAGGAATCCGAGGATTGTTCGCTGACGCCTACAAGAGGTGCAGGGCTATATCGTGGTTCGTACTTCGGGTTTACTGGCTCAAGTAATGGACTTCGAGAAGGTGCAAGGATGTCCCGCTCCAAGTCGAAAAAGGTGTCTTGATCCCGAGACATGAGTGAATCTGACAGACCGTCCAACAAACCGGTTGAGGTTGCAGCCCTAAGATAAGCAGGAGAAAATGTTGACTATCGAGGCAAACGTCGATGTCTCTAGCTCATGTCAGTGTGAGAAAATTTTCAATAAGGATCTGGACGTGCTATTGCCCGTGTTCGATGGACCGCAGGATGTTCCAATTCACCGCAACAAGGAAAAGGTAGTGAGGGAGGGGAAGGGAAGAAACCCCAAACTCAAAATGTTCCAGTGTCTTTCGTACTCGGAGCAAAGACGAAAGAGGAAGGGAAGACAATCATACCTGAAGCAAAAAAGGGTCCTTAGCGGCAAGAGTGATCAGCCACTTGGGATGAGGTTCTTGAGGCTCTGGCGGGGCGGTAGAGTATAAGGGCCAGTTCGGGCTCAAGTTAAAGCGTGAAGGGTAGAAATGAGAATTATATGGTGACTGGTAGCTAATAAGTAGACGTACAAGCGCCCAGACCCCACCTGTTTGGGGCGTGACCCTGGGAAGAGTGGTTGTCACTCGCGGACGGACAAAAGCTTGTCGTTCCCCGTCGACGCAGTCGGTCATATATCTCCGCCTATGTCTCTTTGTGACCTTACGTCGCCATTTCCCCCTCCTCTACCATGGCTTCCCTATTACCGTCGAATGCCATGTCCTCTCGGTTCGTACAGCTACCGTTCGATGTTCACCATCAAATCGCAACCAAGCTCGATGTCCGTTCTTTCGATAACTTGGCCAGGACATGTAAGTCTCTACGTCGACATCTCCAGGATGAGAATACCGCAAAACATGCTATACAGGTGCAATTCCCCTTCTGACTTCATCTGCAAATTTGGGGGTTTTGCCCCTTTAACTGACCATGTCAGGCGAGTCTACGGCAACGTCTTTGGGTCCAGCTCGCCCTATCTCCAGCGCAACCCGGGCCCAGGCAGACCCTCGCTCGCGTCGTCGACTCCCAATCGGCTTTGCAACAGGCATCTCCATACTCAGCCTGTATTATAGCATATGCGAGTAGTTTCTCGTACAATTTCGGAATTTTATGTTATACCTCTGCGAATAGTCTCCGCATTCTAAACTTCAACAATCGTCGAGGCACCGAGGTCTTTGATAGCAGCGTCTTCACCGATCCTGCAGGCGATTATGTCGGTCCAGGTCCAGAGTTACGCCGAGGGCATAGTGGTTCTCCTGTGTGACTTTGGGCCCTTTGGCCAGTACGCTTTTGCATTGAATATAGCGGATAACAGATCCTCCATTCTCTTGGGGAACAATGGCCATCCTCGCGTCCTCTTATGTACGCGAATCCGCTCCAGTAACAAGCTTTTCGTCAGGAACAATGACCACTTTATGGTCTTGGGCTGGCACTCGGCGACCGGCAGCCACAACCACGAATGGCTACTGGATGTCTACAGTCTCTACAGTCTGGACACGGGCGATGCTATGAAGGCCCGGCCGCTGCAGCTGCCGGATTTCTACGGCTCCGAGATAGGGTCCACGGTCTGCTTCACCATCCACCAGGGCGAATTCTACGCGATCACGAGCCAGACGAACTGCGAGAGCGAGGAGGTCGACTGGACGAGCTACTACCACGTTGTCAAGTTCCGGCTGGACGACCCAGACCCGGAACTGACTATCAAGCTCATCTGGCGGAGACAGCACCTCGAGGCCCCCATCAACGATGCCTGGAACGACCTGGGCTTCCAGATCGACCGCTCGACGGGCGAGCTCCTGGTGGTCGAGGAGAGGAAGGAGTGGCTCAACGGCGGCAGCCGGTCCATCAGGACGTACTACACGCAACCCATCGGCCGCGCGGACTTTAAGGACCTGAAGGAAGGGCTGCGGCATCCGCCTAACGATCGCCTCAGCGTCACACTCGACGAGCACAGTAACAGTCGATGCGAGGAGCCTATAGTGCGTGCAGATAGATACGTTCAGGCCGAGTTCCAAGCAGATGCGAGTGAGGAGCAGACGGCTAAAGAATACATCCGATCCCGGACCAAGTGGAACGGATACTCGTTCAACGCGCAGGCTTTTATCGATCTCGTGACGGACGAGGCGGTCATGGAAGGCGAATGGCGGCCCCGGCAACGCATCAAGTTACGCGTGGTCAGCAGGCAGGAACTCAGTCCTCTGGTGCGAGACGCGACGAACGGGGGTTCTGTAGCTTTGGTGCTTCGCAAGCGCACACGGAATCGCGAGGGCCAGGAGATGGAGGACGGAGAGCGAGCCTTCACACCGAGCACCGTCTCTCTTTGGCCCCCGGACGACGCACCCCAGGGTTTGGACGCAATCCTCTGCCCCGAGGGTCGAGCCGGAGACGTCAAAGCCATGCTGGGAGACGAGGGCATCGTATACATGGCCGGTCCGCCTCGCGAGCCGGGGTCGGCGGAGCGGGCTCTGGTCTTTGTCTGCTTCGACCCGACCTTCGGGTTCCAGGGGATGCAGCGGCTCGATGGGAGGTCGGCCGTGCCGAAATCGGAAAGGAAGAGAAAGATGGAGTGCTACGAATATGACGAGACACAGCATACTGTCCATTTGGGCGGCCAGGACCAGCGCCAGAGCCAGGGAATTGACGTCGATCTCACGGATCCCACGGAGAGGCAGAAGCTGGAAGCCCGAGATGTGGGGGATTCAACTTCTTCCCCGTCTAGGAGCGACGAGCCGGAAATCACCGCCGGCGGGCAACGAAATAAGTTGGTACGAGCTGACTTGGCCGAGGACTTACCTTCGACGTTGCAGTCTAAGAGTTCGTTGCTGGCGAGCGCGAACTCGAGGTTACCGCCATCATCAGCCGGGCGTCCTCAGCCCGCCTCAAAATCAATTCCACTCCAGAGTTCCACGACAGGAGAGGCGCCTCTAGTTACCTGACAATGTGTCTCCCCCACCCAAACCTAGGAGACAAGGTGTTTTCTCTCATTTGCTTAGCCACCGATGTGCAGAGCTTCCTGCAACGCAGCCGCCAGGGAAGCGGCATCTCAACGGTTGCACTACAAAAGCAAGCAGATTGACTTGACCAAATGTTTAGAGCCATTCGGCGGCTGCACCAGCTCGCGAAAACATCCGCAATCACCGAGAGACAGTTCGTCAGCACCCAGGCTACCAGAATGAACTTCTCACAACCTTTCGAAGAGGAGCGACTTCCGTGGTACGACTCAGATCAATTTTATCCCGTGCGCATCGGCGAGATATTCCACTCCAAATATAAAGTGGTGGGGAAGCTCGGGTACGGTGCGCACTCTACAGTTTGGCTTTGCCGAAACATGAAGTATGTGATACTTTCGGATCTAGTCTCATACACCGCTGACTTCTTGTACAGAGCTACTGGCTTTGTGGCCATAAAAGTCTGCACCCGAGAAGTTGCCAAATCCCCACGCATTCATCGAGAGCTGCAATTTTACGAGCATGTCAGCTCCCTCAATTCGGAGCATTATGGCCAAGCTTACATTCGTGGCCTCTTTGAGACATTCACAATTAACGGTCCCACCGGTCAACACTTGTGCCTAGTCCACCCCCCGATGCACATGACTATTCGAGAACTTCAGCACCAAAATCCGTCCCATCGGCTCAATGAGCAGATTTTGAAGTGGACTCTGTTCAATTTACTCAGCGCGCTTTCCTTTCTACATGATGAAGCTAAGGTGACACATACAGGTAACTTATTGTGGCCACGATATCCCGTCGACCTTTGTGACAGAGCAGGCGATGAAGCGACTGCACGGGCCGATATCATGTCCATCATTGCGGGCGAATCGAGGAAAAAGCATTATTACGCGTCCGACCGCCTATTCAACCACCTGAAGCCGCTCGCCGACGACCTACCCCAACCCAAACCAGACTTGTATGACGGCGCTTTTCCCCAACAAATCGATCGGAGAGTCCGCCGTGATCTCGGAAAGCACATTGTCCCATGCAACAACACCTCTCTGCCGGCAGCGCCAAACTTTTTCCTGGAGGGAAAGAGTGAGGGTGGGCGTGCCGACGTCGCCAAGCGGCAAGCCTGTCACGACGGGGCGATCGGCGCCCGAGTGATGCACAGTCTCCAGAATTACCAATCGGCAGAACCCATATACGACGGCAACGCCTACAGTTTCTCGGCCACTTACCACCAAGGCACCGCAACGCTACAACTCTATGCTCACCATCTGACGCCGCCCAAGGCGCCTGGAGAACCTCCCGAGTGTCATATGAGTCAGCTGAAGGGATTTCAAATGACCAGCGATAGGGAAACATTTGTGAAGGGAGCCGGTGGTTTCCGCTACAACCGGGATCGGGCCAAAACCGATCGAGACAATTTCATCGATCACGCAAACCAGATAGCCCGACGGGCACCTGCGGAAACTCCGTCAACCACATTGACGGACAGCCGTACGTCCCTGTCAGTGCTCCAAGAAGACGAATCTGATACTTCTGCCGATGAACTCGTTGCCGAACAAACGACTGCCAAACGCACGAGACATGCTACTGTGGAGCAATCAAGGCATGCCGCTATGCCACCAGCAGCGGCGTCCTACTCCGCCAGACACCTCAGTATCATCTCTCGGCAACCAACGACGAGCGCACACTATGTGCAATCCAGTGCACGTTCGGGGCAAGCACTTGAGGGTGGAAAAAGTCGGAGGCAAATCAGGCCTACGCGGAAGGTCCTGGATAACACTTACACCGATAGTATACGTTAGAGACGATAAGGTGGTTATAAGTGCCTTACACAATTATCTCGTGATAGGGGAGACAAATTGCTTACTCGCCCTTCCCATCTTCGACATAATTACCACTACCATTTGCAAGGCACCGTTGCTGCAGTTATTACCCTAGGCGTCCTGGCCAATAGCTGTCTAGATCATTACCATATAGAGCCCGAACTGAAACCTAGCCGTGTGGACACGCCCTGGCGTACAAGGCTCCTTCACGTGATCAGACGTATGCCTCCCTTTTTGTAGGGTTTGAGGTAGAAAAATGAAAATGAGAGGGGGAGGGCCGGTTGACCCTGACAACCATTTGAAAACACCACGGTTATCTGTAGTTGACCTCGACTATGTCAATCACGTAACAGGGATCCTTTGAGTTTTCTAGTTCTGGTGAACCTCGGAAAGTAGGTGACTTCCAGAGGACGCGTTGGAGAAACAGACATCACATTCGAGATTTAAGGAGGCAGGGGAGTTCTCGAGATTTACCATCTCTAGCCTGATTGGGGAGTGTGGAACGTCGAATTAATAGCAGCAACAAAATACTATCGGAATCTTTTCATCTACATGCACCATGTAGTTGTTAGCAGATGCCTGAATTTCCTTATAAATAGAGATTCAAATTTAACGAGAGCGAAGACGCACCACAGCTTCCAGTCCGCGTACTACTTTGCTTCGACATTGAGTTGTTTCCACCATGCAAGAAGGATAGAAAATCAAATCCACCTCAGCGTTCAACCAACTTGACCTGACAAAGGCCGTAAACACCAGGTCCACCAAATCATTCTGGAAGGCATAGCTCACAGTCCAATACTGTCCTCTTCGAGATTACCAGTGTTCTCAGTTCATCCTCATCCTCGAACTCCTTTTGCGCATCCCCTTGGGCTTTCATGCACGATTTTCCGCAGGCTGAAGGGTTGCCTCTGTGACTATAAATGCCTCTCGGGCAGATATAGACCTTTCTGGTTATCCAAGTTGGATTATACTCCACCCGCAAATCTGAATAGCACGATTTGGCTAGTTGCTTGGATCCCTCATACTCTTGAGCTGAATATTCAATTTTCACCGCCTTTTCGTATTCTTTGTTTCTAAGCCAGTCCATCAGGCGCTCGATCTGGAATTGCTGGGCCTCTCCTAGCAATGCTTGATACATGCCGTAATCGTGCCCTCCGAAGCTACTATAGAAGATCGGGAGGGCACCAGAGCGAAGATAGCGGAGAATATAAGGGAACAGAGCCCCGTCGGCATCGACAAAATATGATCCGTCAGCTTGGACGCGTTGCCATTGAGGCGAGAGCAGACTGGCGAAAAAAGGACTTTTAGCTGTTAAGGTGGAGCGGAAGGTGGTGAAGCGTTGCTCGCCCACCTGGAGAGTAATCGGGTTACCTGTCGTAGGGGGGAAGGGTGTATTCTGTTGGTCATCTAAGATGTTGATATTGTCGTCGCTTTGGTCCTGAGGCTGCTCATCTGTCGACATCTTCAGGCACAATGGTTCCGTAGAGGTGGGAGGAGAGATAGAATAAATCGGGAAATATTTCTTGCGGAAACTGCTGTGATAGATGTTTTACTAAATTTGATGTCTAGATCCAAGGCTTCCTTCGGTAGAAGCTAAATCTCGAGGGTACAGTACAGTGTCGTATTGATCGCTCAGCTGGCCTACTGTAAAGCGTTCCGGTGATCTCTTCCACCAGCAAGGGGACCGACTCTTGTTGTGGTGGCCCATTATCGATCATTGAGATCCAACCATTGGAGAGGCATTGTCGCAAGTCCGGGCGGCTAGGATGGCACCAGCAGGCAACAGTGTTTCAATTTCGACGCAAGGGGACCAATGGAAGGTCCCCTCCAGGCAACTCCTTCCTTTGCCGTGCGTAGGTGAACAGGCAGTTTTCAGACGACCAGGATCCGGAGACGTTAATGTACGAGGTAGGTTGGCCGAGGAACAGACCCTTAATGATCGCTTCAATCGTGTTGAGTTCGTAGTCCGCGTCTTGACAGAAGTATAAACAAAGTCTCTTTATAGGCTAGCGCTAATTGTGGCTGCTTTAGGCGACAGCTCTCCAATGCCAAGATGTTAAGTTGATTCGTTCCGAGGTAGGTACGGAGTAGATCATCTGCATCTATGGCTTCCTCGCCACCGCCTGAAGACGCTCGAACTCTTGGCGTTGTCAAAATGGAAAGTAAAGCGAGGCGCCGACTTATTGTAATTAAACGTGCCTGCCCGACACAGCTTGTCGCCACATATTCCTGAATTCAATTACACACTTAGGAGTGAGTCCCTCCCTGTCGGTAAATGCTGGTAGATACTGATATGTCGAGCCCTAGTGGGTGACAAAAAGCCTGAGGCGTACCGGATTTTGGTGGTTGTCACACCCAAAAGCCCACTCTGGCAATCGGCGACTGAGGAGGTTATTTCATCAGCAGCCCAAAACCTCAAGCAATCGCCCTTTTCACAAGAATATAAAGGCGACATACCGACTCAACTCCTGGCAGTGCATAAATGGCCCTGTATGATAAATATCGTGTTCGACATCTTCAACGATTCCTACAATCCAAGATTGTCTCATCTCCTAGAGCACAATAATCTTCCTGTTGCTGCGGTCCGCTTCAGCCGAACAGTCTCGGTGACAAGAGTCAATGACAGTCTACGCTCTAGAGTTAACAGGGAAATTGCCATGGCTCACAACTTTAATGGCGAGAATAGCCAGCCACCCTTTTTCGAAGATCATACAGATGGCAAGATACCAGAATATCAGGAACCGAGGGATCTTTCTCTACTCCTGGAAGAGTAATGGAGGCACTTGGGCTATCTCACTTGTGTTGAGAATGATCTGTACCTAGTCTTAATTTCTATCTGTCATCTATTCGAAGTAATTCGATTTGCTGAAAACCCATCCAGTTTCACTTCTTAGAGTCCAACCCGTAAACTCAGCTTTATCGTTGCTTTCGGCGATTATGAGGCGTAACTTGACAGTGAGGAGTTAGTTTCCATTTAATACTTGGATTTTAGCTTACCTTGTCTGAATCAGGAGGAGTGGGAAGACTGCAAGTAGCACACACTCCAGTGCGGTCCGTCGTGTTTTGGCCCGGAATAAGAGGACACATCTGACCGCAAGAAACTCGCGTAGCTCGATAGACTGTGTTACACGTTCGGCATATCCAACGGGAAAAAAGACACATCTAAATTCTTAGATTAATAGGCAGATCGCCCTTTGGGGAGACTTACTTTCGCGCACAATTTAGAAGGTCGACTTGCGTTTGCAGAACAAACCCCTTTGAAACGTTCAAAAGTCTATTTAAATATCTTTCCTCTGTCGAAGATCTGCCTCCTCGAAACATCCTAGCACCGGAAATAGCATGCTGGCAGCATGCATGTAGAAAAACTTGATGGCTGGGAAATTGTAGGCAGCAGTGTGACGCTGCCTTCTACCCGGTGACTCAATGCCATGCAGCGGATATTCGTTCTTCATTTCATGAAAATTTCGTGACAGTGTTCCGGGACTATGCGGACTGGAACCCTATGCCTCGTAGTGGTTGACGCGAGCCACACCTCTAGATGTCCCTGGTATATTCCGCAGTCCTGAGGCCATTGACGGATCAAGAACTCTTTCAACGGCTCCCCTGTGATGTGACTCAAATGGTAAAGAAAGGCTGATCTGGGTGGTGTGTCGTCAACCCACCCGACTATGACCAGTCTCAACCAGTGAGGCACTAATGCATCAGGTTCTGGAGCTGATGATGTGAACTAAGGCAACTCGTCGGAAGGAGAGCTGACATTCTCAATACGAAGGTGGAGAAGTATCTATCATCGAGAGCCAACCATTTCACAGAGGAGCATTATCGATAGGAAGGGAGGAAATGTAAATGGCCGGCATTGGCGGCCCACTGAGCGAATGCCTGTATTCCACTGTCCTTGGAACGGTCAAATGCCTCACCGGTTGAGAGGCTGGTCATCATTGTCGCCCCAGCGCCCGACGAATGTAATGGCGACCGCCCGCGAAAATTGGTAGGCTCGGTCCCAGGGGCGGATGAGAACTCGCGGCGCACTTCGCTACATCGTTCGATAGGACCTTGAAGAAGTGTAAGCGTTGACCAATCAGCATTGGTCACTTGTGCCAATGAGTTCAAAATTTTGGTTTGGTCGCCGCCAGGCTTATAAAGAGTAAGTCCGACAAATTTATATGGTGGATCGAGCAGCTGAAGTAGCCGCCTCGACCATCGCCTCACGGAACCCGTTGGGGCCATCCTACTGGCGCCTCAAGAGGGGCGTCTAGGCTCGGCCAACGCAACCTACTGCTGAAGCATTCAGTAGCGCCTACTTGTGGGTTTAGTATCTCTTGCCTTGCATCACGGCGGAACGAGGCACAAGAGACCAAGGCAACTCTCCGGAAGAGGAGACGATATCAGTGGATCGAGAGGATTGAACAATTCGGAGGGGCGCAATGCTCCAAAATCTGCGACTAGGATGGTGCGCGGCTGGCGACACGCATTCCATCCACGACTTGTCCTCGAGTGATCAGCTTCTTTGCACCGTATTCGGATTCTTGTGGGGTCACTGCTAGACAAGGGGATTCACGTCTTTGACTGGATCATGCAAAAATTCCAGCGGTTGGGGCTGGGGCTAGAGGAGGACGAGGTGAAATCACCGAGGAATCAAAGCACGTATTGAGACCGGGGACCTTCCCTCCGCAGAAGCCAAAGCGATGACAGGTATCGCCAGAGTGAAGTGCCTACCTGATGGGGATCGGCCAGACCATCAGCACCTCGGAAGATGTCCAACAAGCTTTCCCGCCGACAAGGATTCGAACTGGGCGATCCTGGAATTCCAGAGGTTGGAGCCTGACGGCTAGGAGACGACACCACCAGCTTATGGAGCCCAGGATGTGACTGAGGCAATTGGTCGAAAGGGAAGATGATGTTCTCAATATGGGGATGGAGGGTATCTGTCATCCAGAGCCAACCATTTCACCGGGATCAATACCGACAGGAGGCAGGAAATGTAAATGGCAGATGGTTGGATGGCATTGGCAGACACCTGAGCGAAAGTCTGCTTGAAACCCATTATCTCCCAGGTAAAGGCCTATAAGAGACTTATCGAAGCACGCTTATACCGCATGGCGATAGTGACGTAGGTAGCGTAGGGAATAATTCGAGACCACCAGAATCATCTTAGTTTACTGTTGACAAATCTGACTTTTCGGGACCTTCGTTTCAACGTCGATGAGTCCAGGTCAAGGCTACTGAGAAATCTAATCTGAGCACGTGACCGGACTAGAGGCGCGCGAGGAACTACTTAATTGTAGCCGCGACCAGTAACTCGATTAAGATCCTATACGATCGCATTATGGTGGGCCCTATCTCGATCCTAAAGATAGATAAGTACACCGATAGCAACCCCTATGAACTACTGACTAGGGTCTGGGACGAGTTTAGGAACTCGTAAGGTAGCCGCGTAGGCATTAACTAGTACGGGTGGCAGCTACGTTTACGGTCACGATCACGAACCTCAACATTAATATAAGACTGTAGTGTTAGAGCTCTGAGATAAGTGCCAGAAAAATACGCCGTCCCACGTTTAACAGATATCTACCTCTCGGCCCAACTCGAAATGGAGGAGACTTTACGTTATGATTTTCATGTTCAAAAAGGACCTTATTATGAGAGTATATACTAGGTCGAACTTTATTCCGTACATAGAGAGGCTTATAGATTTAACTTCCCAACAGATTGCGTAACGGTCGAGAGTTAGTCCAAATCAGCCGATTCTATTTTCTCACTAGCGGTAGATTTACCAATAGAATCAACCGAAACAGGATATGTCACCTTTCCAGGGAATAGAGACTAATCTAGTAAACAGTAATTAACAATATTTTCTAAACAGACTAGGCTCATCGGAAAGGGCGGTGGTAGGCTAGACGACCTATAACAAGTGTAAGCATATTTCAGAAAATCAGAAACTTAAATACTTATTCCGGTTAATAGTTAGTCCTCGAGCCATATGCTAACCCCTACAATCAAAGTTTAGACTCTACGACAGCCTAATACGACTAAGAGTTACAGAGTGAACCTATAATGCAAGTCGACTTTATAATTTTAAAGCGTATATCTTCAACAGCTTCGGCATGACTCCCTCCGTCGGAAGACGATGGACTACGGGGCGATTCGTAGCGAGAGCCCGCTAAGCAGGACGACTTACAATGGTTACGATCAGAAACGATATCACCTCGTGTTAAGCCAGTCTGCAATTTTACCTAGCCGAAATCCCTACAACTTATTCAGTTAGGACTTCGCTTACGCACCTCTATCAAGACAGATGTAAGTGTTCGAAGCTCCCAGCCTCAACATCATATCGAGAGAGAGTAGTTCTGCAAACCGCCTAGAAGGTTCTGCATTAGCTCTTAGTTAAGTCTTAAGCTCCTCGTCCTAGACAGTGTGCCAGGCGGCGAAATAAAGTGTCAAATGGAGCGCCCATCTGTAAAGATGTTTTTCCATACCTGCTACTGCCATCATTGCCGACAGAATGTTCAGAAAGGCGCATCGCGCACTCCCCAAGGATACAGCCATCCAACGAAAGAAACCCAACACAAGTCCAAAACGCCACATATAGCTTTGAACCGATCACTCCTAGCTGGCAACATTCGCAAAGCTCCATCGGTTTGTCGAGGAGGACCGATCAATCGAGACGGTGGTTCATGTATTAGTGAACTGCCCCAATTCGAGGACGCTCAGATAGCGGCTACAGAAGAAGGTAGGTGACGCAATGTACAGCATCGCATTTATGCTCGGGGGTTGAGGCAGGCGGCCTACCAGTTAAACCAGCAAGTAAACAGCCAGGCGAGCTTCCACACATGCATCCCTAGCAGAGATGAGGTGGGGGGGATCGTTTTCTCCCGGCCGTAGAGTCGATACAGTACGATGGCGAGAAAACGTCAGTTATAGTGATAGTTAGGGCCAAGGATCAAGCAGGTTGTGACCTCGCCGCTTTTTGCTTCCTTTCTATACGAGGCGGCAGCTCAAATGATAGCCATCTCTAGCCCAGATATGCGATCCTTCATTCTGAGAATATCCTTTCGACGAACGTCGTCGTGGGTATCAACCGGTTGGTCATCGCCCAGCACAATCTGGTTGTCTAGAAGAATGCATCAGCATGCACCGTTCACATACACGCACGACATAGTACCAACCTTGAGTAGCACCGAGCTAGCAATCCTCAGTGGTTCTTTGACGACCTTTAGTTCATTTAGGTCGATTTTGGAAACTTTTCTCATCCTCCCGCTTGCAATCCTTTGCAGAACTATTTGTCGTCATATGGGGTCTCTTTTTGTAGGCTCCGCAGCAAGGTCGAAACTGGTCCGCGTTTGTAGGGCACTGCCAATTTGGATGGAGATCATTGCCGCAAAATTTGCACTCGAAGGTCTCTTCCGCAGGCATATCGCCTCTGGATTGCTCGGTGGACATTTGACAGGTAGTGGGAAGTTGAGAACTTTTCTGGTGTGCTTGTACGTAAAAGGCATAAAGGATAGAGCCGAGGCGAATACGGTTGATATAGTTGAATTTCGTGTGTAGGGCTCCAAGCTCAGCCCCCCTACAGCCAGAACTTGACCAGGAGGGCCGCAGAGAGGACAATACCCATCATCCACATAGGGACATCTTCCGTGTTCGTATACGTAAGCTCATGCACTGATGGCCCCCGAGTGACTTTGGCCACTTATGGGTTACGCTTGTACTTCCAAGAGAAGGATAAACAATGGGAAAATGCAACCCCTGTTATTGGGACAGGACTGGGTGTGTTGCAGGAGAGCCCGAATAGTAGGGCCTTTTCGACGCTGCAGCCACGTCAACTTCTCCGCCTGCTACCAAGGCTACCAACCGACTTTCAAAGGGTGGTTGCCATGATGGTCACCGCACAGGCAACAACGATGACCAGCCTCTCAACCGGTGAGGCATTTAATGGTTTAAAGCACAGTGAGGTCCAGGCTTGGTACAGGTTTTCGCTCAGTGGTGTATTAAGACCAGCGGACCATTTGCCCCTGACACTTCCTGCCTCCCTGTCGGTATTGCGCTCTGGGAAATGGTTGGCTCTCGATGATCGATAACAGCCACCCTTCAGTTTCATCATCTGCTCTCTCGACGAGTTGCCTTAGTCACACCCTGGACTCCACAAGTTGAGGGATTGGTGGTGTCCACCCCTCGCCTCCCATCCACATGTTAGCGGCAATTGGGTGTCAAGCTCCAGCCTCTGAAATTCCTGATCATTCAGTCAAAGATGTTGTCGTATTCGAACCCTTGTCGGCAGAAAGGTTTACTGAACGTTTTCCGGAGGTGCTGATATTCCGGCTGATGCTCATCACGCAAATTTTGCGAGGAGAGTTCCAGGGAAAGCATCAAGGTCTAGTGCTCGTGCATCGACAGCCCCTGAAGGACAAGGACAAGTTTCACCTTATCAGTTGCGCCGCTAAGAACACCGTGGCAGTCAGGCCGAGTAACTTGAAAGTCAACTTGAATCATATTTTTAAAGCGTCACCGGCGCATCCCAGGAGTCGCGACGCTACATTGAGGTTCAGAAAGAGAAACCCTTTTTCTGCCGAGGTTGTGCGAAGGTTCATACGTCGACTTCTCACTAGCAACGAATCTTTGTCAGTTACTTGGCTTGCCCTTGCGCCAAAGCCCTCGTTCAGCTCAAGTTAACGTGTAGCCCGAAAGGGCAAAGCGGAAGTATAATCGGAGAGAATTTATTGTCGCAACGCGAAGGACCTTCTACGGCGGCACAACCTAAAGGCATCCTAGCACAACCTGGACCAGCGAAAGAGATCAACAATGGTGACAACTCAGGCCCAGACATGACTATCTCCGAGGTCGATAGGCTATTGGATGTTTCTCAGCCGTCCTTCTTTAATCACCTGAGGCGTCCTTATGTCCTGTGCCTGTGTGCGCTCCAGGTCTTGGAGCTGGGGAAGGATATCTCGAGCCTGTCGAACTAGGTTCAAAACAATCCACAAAAGTGAGAACCTTGGTCAGTTGTGTAGATCGAGCCTGTGCATCGATGATCCGTAAGGGTTCATAGGTCCAGCGAGGCCCTGCTGGAGGAGGCAAATTTTTGTATGGTGCCAGGAAGAGCCACCCTCGAATTCTTCGAATCGTCCCAGTCAAAGACGTTGTCACGCTATGATTCGTTCGCATCAGCTCTTCTTCGACGCCTCTTTCGGTCACGTCTACCTGCAAGGGCCCGCTGCGTCGTTTGCTCCTCAACGTTAGGACAGGGCATAGGACAGGATATGCTACTCTTGAGCAATCAAGGTATGCCGCTATGCCACCCATAGCGGGGTCCTACTCCACCAGACATCTCAGTACTATCTCTCGGTAACTAACCGAGCGGTGACCACCCTCTCTTACAATACTGGAGGATGGCTGCTATAGTTATCGAGAGCCAACCATTTCGCAGGCACATACCGACAGTGAGGCAGTAAGTGTCAAAGGTAGATCGTTAGCTGGGATTCGCATTACTGAGCGCCTTGCTGGTTGAGAGGCTGGTCACGGTTGTTGCCTGCGCGACGACCGTTACGGTGACCACCCTTGAAAGTTATTGGGCTGAAAGACGACGTTACAACCAGCAAAACAAATAAGAGTCTGTAGAGATATAGGCGGAACAATGTCCTGGGCATAGTGAGTGAAATCTCTCAATCAGCCAAGCATGTCGTTAGCTGGCGTCTCCTCCGCCACCATCAGTGACCTTGATAGTTACATCTTCGACGACTACCAGTTCTCTTTCGACTCTAGTTATATCCTTCAAGACGAGGCCTTTAGCTTTGACCCACCACAGAATCACTCAGCACTCAATGACTACCAAGTCTACAGCCAATCCAACGACTATCCTATGTCGAAATGGCCTGAGTTCGAGCGTGTGGATGACTTAAAGCCATCTACAGAGAATCAAGTGAAGCTCGGCTCATGCGACATAGACATATTCAATAGTCAGGTAGCACCGCCACGTTCCAACTCTGCTGCCAGCACCGGCTCCAAAGAGGACAAATTATCTCTCAAGCCTCAACCGTCCCAACCACTACGAAAGCCAGGGAAAGGTCGGCCGAGGAACTCGGAGGTAGCCATTACTCCTTCCAAGACAACAACAACAGCGGGGCGCAAGCGAAAACCCACGCGAAAGTCACCCACCACCAGCGAAGTAGGAGACTCGCCAGAAGAGAAGCGGAAACAGTGGCTCGAAAAGAACAGACTGACTGTTGCAAAGTGCAGAAACAACAAGAAAGAGAGGACGGAAAATTTACAACGTGACTTGCGGGAGAAAGAAGATAAGAATGCGTGCCTCAAGGAGCAGGTGATGCTTATGAAGGACGAGATCCAACAGATGAATGCGATCCTTGTTGCACATGCAAACTACGAAGGATGCAAGTTTCGCGAAGAGACCCAGGCCCAGCTCAATGCCCTCACCAACGACTTTTCCACCGCCCACCAGCCATCCTTCCAAGAAACCATTCTCCATCTGCCTTGGGCCAATTCCATGGGCTACAATCAGGAGCTACAGAAGAAAGAGAGGTTGATGGCGCCGGACCACCGGGAGAATATGATGGCCGACCAAGATGGACGCATCGAGCCTCTCACCTCGAACACTGGGGACAATTCGCCATGCATGCAGAAACAGTGCGCGCCTGTTCACAGTCCTCAACCGCCCGCTCTCTGGAATCAAATTCATCCTTACCCTTTTGTGGACCAGTCGACGCACGGTAATCAGGCTGGTATGCAAGACATCACCCCTGACTTTCCAGCTCGCGTACCCATGATGGAGACAGTGGCGGAGGGAGCGTCGAGATATCGATGCGACCATATTCATCCCCAAACGGGCAAACCTTGTAACTTGGGCTTCTCTCAGCGCCAGAATCTTACGCGGCATAAGAGAACCATTCACGAGGTCGATAAGCTGCGGTGCCACCTGTGCAAGAACACCTTTGGGCGAGGCGACTCGTTACTCCGCCACACACGCATGGTTCACTTAGACGACGAGTAGGTGGACAAGCGAAAGCGTAAGAGAACGGCTAGAGCTTTTGAGCTCTAACGGGGAATTTGGCAGATCGCGGCGAAGAAACCATGGTACTGGTTACAAGACAGGCAGCCGCTATCACTATGGACAGCCAGGCGAAGGAGTAAGCTAGTTAGGCCACATATCCAGAAAGGATCACGACTTTATCGACAATCGATATAGGGACGTATGTGAGCCAGCCAATGTGAACTTAAATGAATATTCGTGGCAGGCACCTAAGTCAACTGGTGCAGAGTCATCAGACTGTAAAGCAACTCGTCGAAAGGAGAGAAGATGTTCTCAATATGGGGATGGAGAGTATCTGTCGCCGCCTTCCTCTTTCAGCAACGAGGATGAAGACAACTACTTGTGCATCATCTGCGGGTATCCCTTCCAGTAACGTCCCAACTCAAGCAGATGGGGAGACCTCCCTTGCTTGGCGAGAGTTACATGATCAGTCGCCTGCTTCATATGGTGTTGAAACCTTCAATGGTTATGTCGGCAACACTTTACACAGGCAGGTTATCATTTTCAATCTCTTTGCTGCTCCTTGTGTCCCTATCGCAGCCTGGTCACGTGCCAAGAATGTTCAGTCAACTGAGACGAACTGTAAAAGCAGCCACAGCTCCTGTTCTTTGTGGTATAGTGTCAAACGATCGACCCTTTGCTGCTTCAACCACATCAAAAAGTCAAAGGAGACGTAACCAACGCACCCTCAACTCAACAATCTTTTGCATCCCTTTCTAACAAGCATGAGGAGAAAGCCTGGCAATATATCCCACCCTCATGATTGTGCGCAGCAGGAGAACGCTGCTCTACTCACTGGGAGTGATGATGCTCCTGATATACATTCTGCATCTGTGGAAGACGCCCTCGCGGCCGTTGCCGCCCATGCCAGGCACCTACCAATACTTCTCGGAGATCAACTTCGAGTACTACACACATAGCTTCGGCGCTATCAGTCATTGTGATCCGAGGTTTGCACCCTCCCAGGCTCCGGGCATCGATGAAATGAAGAAGGCGCTGTTCGCGCTGATGAAGACGTACGCCACAACGATGAAGGAGCTTCACGCCGAGAGTTGGATCGCTCACGGCACCTTGTTGGGGTGGCACTGGAACCAGAAGATTTTACCCTGGGACAACGATATCGACGTCCAGGTGTCGATAGAAACACTGGCGGCGCTGGCTGCCGCCTACAACATGAGCGAGTACCAGTACCCGGTGGCTGGGGAGGACAGGCCTCGAACCTATCTTTTGGATATCAACCCGCATTACACCATCGCGTCACCACGCGACGTGGCGAACAAGATCGACGGCCGCTGGATCGACACCACCAACGGTAAATATATCGATATCACCGCCGTCCACGTCAGCCCGGGAAAGACGGAACATACTTCGTTCGACCAGTGCGTTTTCTTCTCCAAGGATGGTCATCGATACCGAGTATGTATCAAAATCGCAACCACTGTCCCTTCCCCCTCTCCTCTCCGGGGGGCTCAGGGCGGCTCACCCCCTCTCTTCCCCCTACCCCCAAGCGCCCCCGGGGGCCGGGGGGCCTGGGGGTCCCCTCTTCGGGCTTGAAATGGACGAATATGGAGCTAACGGCGTCGAGCCAAAGAGGGAAGATTTGTTCCCCTTACAGGATACCACTTTCGAAGGCATTGACGTCAAAGTCCCGCGCGACCCAGCCAAGATTCTAGCCGAGGAGTATGGGAAGAGGTCACTGACCAAAACGCGCTTCCATTGGTACGATACATCTTAGCGCTGCTTCTCTGTGCTCTCAAGTCTTTCTAATATTGGCTCACAGGCACCGGTTCAACAAAGCCTCGAGACTATGGGAAGCCGAGTAGGCTGGGGGTGGTTGTGTCTGGAGACCTCCGGCAGGCCAATCGATCCACCACACCCCGATCTGGTGTCAGTGATCCTCTCTCACGAGCACAATCCCCGCGCCAGATGAACCCCCGTGATGCCAGCACCAAGCTACTCGGATCAGAGGCTCACTAGTCACCACGGTATGATGGCAACCCCCTTCATATACAACCGGGTGCCCCTCAAGGACGGCTGTGACGACCACTCCGTCCGCATTACACCCATGAACAGAATGACAAACCTTCGAAAGAGGAAAGAAAATGGTACACGACTGCGGGGGGGAGGGAGTGTGATAGGGAAACTATGGCGATGACAATGACAATAACCGCCCCGAACTCAGCGCATGCCAAACAACATACACTTGCAAGTACCTCCACACTTGGCCCGACGCCCTTCTCGCTCAATCCAATCTCTACGAGCCAGCATAAGCGAATGATCTCGAATGTAGCGAACAATTTCGAATCTCTCCCTCATCAATCCTCGAGGAGACAGAGGAATAGGTCCCTTTCGCGCGTCTGACAGCCGTTCAATGTCCTCCCGATCTCGTTGATGTTGGGTTCGTCTCAATGTAGACATTATTGTGCATCGAGTAGCCAGACCTTGTCGGCAGAGTGAGTGAATGAATGAACGGGACGCAGCGCAAGGCGTAGGAGGCGTATCAAAAGGGTTTTGGCCAGGACAGAGTAAAGACATGTTGTTAGGCGTTGGCCCCCACGTTACACCAGCCAGGCAGATGTTGTCACTAACACATTCCCTAGCGCCCTAGGAGACCGGGATTCCAGGCGCTTGAAAATTTGACCCAATCACGAGAAGTTCCAACACTTGCGGTGGTTAAGCTGTGCAAGAAGGTGTGGCCACAGCAGTCCATGGTCACCTTTAACACGGTGAAAACAATATATTGAATTCAATCCGCCAGAGGGGGCACATTTGCTGTTGCGCTACAGCGTTGGTGCAAGGCAGCGTGGCGGCTGCGCAGAGAGCAGGCACGGGGATGGGGGCTGAAATTTGTCGCGCGGGGAAATGATGAGTAAAATAATAGCAAATTGTAGGAACTGCTTTCAAATGATGCAGCTGCAAGATTGACGTGGTCGCGTAAATCGGATGGTTGCCCAATGCATAACAATACGAATCCACGAGCAGCATTGGGCCGACATAGAACTGTTGCAGGTTAGACAGCCTCGTCCAATTTGGCTCCGGACCTCATATACGTCTGGCCCATGGCTAACGCCCCTCTACTCACTACTGCTATCGATTGAGAGGACTTCCGTTGCCTTGTCGTCATCTCCAGGCGCAGCAGGGGGTGTACTCTCCGGCTCGAGGTAGATTTTTCGAATGTCACCCTCTTTGACGACCCGCCTACACATAGGGCAGGTCTTTTCGCCGCCGCCAGGAGGCCACTGATCTAAGCAATCATCGCAAAACCCGTGGCCACACTTGGTCACAACATTTTTGAAGCTGTCAAAGCAGATATCACACAGCAGATGGCTGACCCGTTCCAACTTCTCCCGTTTGGCTTCCAGATCGTTGCTCAGTTCTTGGTTGCGGAGGCGGAGCAATTTATTTTCTTTTTGATACTGTTGCAGGTTGTTGTTCTGCCTTCGAAGCTTCTCTCGGAGAGTCGCAGTATGTCGTTGGAGGCGTGACAGCTTTTGGTCGTGCTGAGTGGTGAGATTTTCGATTTCTTCCTGTTTGGCGAGTAATTCGGTCTTATATTGTCGCTCCCGCCTCACGATAACTCCAAATTTCCTCCTAATATCCAAGGCGAAATCTAAAATGCCGCTGCTTTCATCCCTGATGTCGTAATCTGAATCATAGACAGACTGACTGGCTTCGAAGGGCGACGGCGCTCTAGGCATCTTGGAGGATCGTTCTCTTATGACAGATTTGGGAGTGATGAGACAGGGAGAAAAGTGCTCAGGCTGAGAGGGGAAGACGACCTTTATGATTGGGAAGATCAGTCAAGTCTTGGGGCAGGCATCCAACCTTGACCCGTCGGTCCCGTGTCGGTTCAGGGGTAGATCCATGCCTCCTTGTCACAAGTCCTGTCTGCGGTTGGACACCGATGAGCTTCGCCAATCTACGTTCGAAGTAGCCATTCGCCGCCTTTGTCACGCTCAGGGATGTGCGCAATCGGACCACGCACCGCCTCCATGTCCCGTTGGGCAGTGTCTCGGTCATTCACGCGTAGATGCTCTCAGTATCCCTATATCTGAAGGTGTAGCAACCTTTAGCAAGGCACAAATCGGCCTCCTAGTAGTCTTTCATCGAGGCCAAGGGAAGCTCACTCATGCGAGACTGACCCAACTTTGGCCAGTTTGAGAGGTCGGTGAATATAAACAACGACTGAAGCCTATTCTCTCTCAAAACTCTCACATACTATCATATCCTCGTTGGCATTCAGCTGTCGGACAATTGTCCTGAGATATTTCTGTACTCCTCAACCCTCCGCAGTATTTAGCCGACGGTCATCATAATGGCTGACTGCGAGGATCAGCGTCTTTACAAAATTCTCCAGACTTCCGAAGGAACGACGAGCCCGATTTCACCAATCCATGGGCCACTTAGATCTGGTTGAGCCAGGTGCGGCGTTGCAAACAGTGTGAAAGCACCAAGCTGAGCTTGGGCAATCATTGTCCGATATGACAGAATTCGTTTAAAGAAGCCGAACGAGTGGCACGAGAGCAAAGAATCAAAGATGAGCCAAAAGTCTATGAGCAAATGCTTGAAGTTGTCAAACAATGCCTAAGAACGAGCTAATGCTATTCAACCATATGACGGTGCGGATACAGTACACGAGCTGGAGAGGAGGCGAAAGGAAACAAAGAGCACGTCGTTCACACGTTCGAAGAGCTAATTGGCGTGAAGAAACTCGGTGGCAGAGGGTAGTGAAAGACAAGCCTGAGATGAAATAGCCCGACGCAAGGCAGCCGTCACACTAACAAATTCAGGTCTTTATCAAGGACATCTTGACACCTCGATGTGAAGGTCTAGACATGCGCCTCGAAGAAACCGCCCGTTGCGAAGCTATCTACGTCCAGTTTGTTTCTATCCCTGCGTGGTGCCGTTTACACCTCCCATTGAGCTTCCGTAACCACTGCGATCCTCCCGCAGCTTCTCGACAGCAAGTCGATCCCGAGAGTGCTAGTGGAAAAATTTACCCCAACCCATGCGTTCCTGTCGTCGATCAGCCGGGTGGTTCCACCAGTCCCTAAGGAACAATGGGCATTCACGGTTTTGAAGGCCCACGAAAAGCTCAGCTCTAGTGACGTTGGTCCGCGAGAACGATTGACCATGATAGCACCGAGATACTGTAGTCGTTGCGTTTTATGCTGATAAACTGCACTGTAGGAGCAGCCCAGCTGACACGACACGACCACTCGCCAACATCATCCTTGGTCGGGCTAGTTTCACCCGGCGATATCTTACCACCGGCAAGAAAGAAGGAGATGGAACGAGTGGAATTAGCCAGGCAAATCCGGGTACCTAGTCCCTGCAAAAGCGAGCACCACACGACCGAGGATGGGCAGCACTGCCAACACCAACACCACCTGCGAGACTGCGCAACCCACTGCTTTGCAGCAGGTAAAACATCGGTAAACCGCAACGTCACGTGCCATAACTACGCCAGCGCACTTATGAGATTTGGGCAGCCTCGCAGGCATTCGCGCCGGATCCACCATCGTTTTCTTCCTGCCGAACCATTGACCTCGAACCTATTCTAATTATAACCTTTACTCATGGGTAAAAAGCGAGGAAGACATTCCTAACACATAGACTGCGTCCGAAACGGCTAACGACTCCAGTACGGCAGAGGATCGGCCAGATCTAATGCAGGCTCTGATTAGTCAATATGCGGCGTCATAGCTCGAGAAGCTATAGAAAGACGACATTTTCAAGAACATAATCTATAACGGTAGTGACATTATAAGAGGTATTATAACATTTATCTAGCTAGGGTTTCCCGATGACCCCTATTAGTCGATAACAGAGAGGATCTAAAATAGTCGACCACCGCTTTTACGAGGCGCATAATTATCTATCTAGGTTAAACACACCTCCCGGCCTTAGGGTCCCTAGTTCTCTCTCTTCGCATAACCTTCTCTTATTCCCCTCCCTAGAGTACGGGGATAACCTTACCTTGATCTTTTTCCCTCTCCCGCTTCTACATAAGGCTTCCATAAGTAGAGTCCTAATAGCCTTTAATGAGGAATATATAAGTAAGGACCTTCGAGAACTCTAGCTATCTAAGATATATTCCGCTATCCGGAAACGTCGCGATATATAATGTTCTGACAACATCACTCCATTCGGGATTATTAATATCTAGAAGTGGGAACTTCGTTAGTATCCTATTTTATATTAGCCGAGCCTCCACCGTAGTATCACAAACGGGACCTGGAAGCCGGGCACAATCAAGATCGCGCCAAGCCGGACCGCGCTAAGCCACTTTAGGCCGCACACAGTCCGCATGAGAAAAGCATGCTTCTCGCATCCGAGAAGCATCCTCTCCTCATACTATGAGTCTTTGTCACTACTGGATGTAAAAGGATACTTATTACCACGGAATATATCTATCGCTGAGTACTGCCTATCTCTAATAAGGCATCCTTGATACGTAGCTTATGCGAGAGACTTACTATAGTAACGCGAACGTAATCTTCATCGTAAGAGGCACTAATCCATCATCTTTTAACACTTTAAGCGAGTCCTCCAATTCTAGTAGACTCTTACCTATATACTCATCCTCTTTAGAAAGAGAAGTCTTATATAAGCAGACTCTACGTAGCTTAATACATCTTAGACATAGTTCAGATCCAATATACTGCATCGGCATGATCAATATAAGACTAATCTAGAGCGTAAGTGGTGGAAAGGCACATACCGCTACTCCATCTTTCTAGCACCTTTGGTAGACCTGACCCATATGAGGAGGGTAGCGCATAAGGCGTTAAGTACGTCTCAAACACTGTCATCCTTAACACGGTACCGCATATACAGCGCCGGACTCGTCAATTATATTGATTACGGACCCACGATCAGGTATTGCACAATCTGGAATGTATGGAACATTCTGTAAGGAACTAAGCTATAAATCTGCCCAAATAACAGTTCGATCACTATTTAGAGCAGAATTCGCCTAGCGAGTATAAAAGTAAAAGGAAATAGAGTTACTTTTCCTACTTTAAACATATACGCATTGAATAGAAGGGTAGATTAGAGACATATAGGAGTTCTCCTTTACGGCCTTATCGGTTTAGCCTAGTGACATTTATGTAATAACTTATAAAGGTGGCTAGGTTCCATTAATTTCGATGCATTAGTTAAGGTAGGTCTAGGGTTGCCCTATCGTAGCTTACTAGTTATGTTCATAAGGAACGAGACCATCTGTACGAAGTCTCTTTAAACCTCGGACCCACTCCCAGCTTCTGTTACAGGCCTAGTTAAAATAACACTCGAGTCCCTTTTCGTCTAGTAGTATCCTAGATACTGGAGCCTATCGTCTAAGAGGAAGGACGAGGGGTAAGGAATACGAAGCTATAGTAAGGCACCGAGTCGAAAGGAGATGTTGTCTCAGTATGGAGAGGACCAATAGGCATCCCAATCATAACTATCACTCTTTCCGTACGCATCTAAAAGCTAGTCATTGTGTGCTACGGGTCCGTACTAAAGTGGATTATTAGCTTAAATTGATGGCTAGTACTACTGCAATATAATCCGTCAGCCTTAAACGCCTCACCGGTTAAGGCTATCTAGGGTCGTTATCTTTACGATAGGGCGTTGATCCTTATTTCATCTACCTCTAAGTATACTCTCATCCCCAACATTAATTAGTTCCCGCTTCCATCAAGCTCTTTTGAGGCTTTGTCAACTCGAGGGATAACACTCTATCGCGATGCTAATCGAAGACTCGAAAAGTAAAGTCCTACCTCCCAAAATCGTTGACAAAAGAAAGGATAAGACCATCACTTCGACACAAACAGATCTATTCTTAGGGAAGGCAGAAGAGAAAACGATTAAGACCATTATCCGTGGTTCTGGAACTAGATATGAGAAGGACCACACTTTTCACCGTTGGTATGTCGAGCAACCTAATGTGGTGGTGGTATCGGCTAACACGTTTTAGACTGCTAGCAACGCATCCTGCACTACACCCAGCGGAGGCGGACACGACCTCGCCAATTTGAGATTCAGACAGTTCCGAGCACCGCGAACACTGCAAACGCTACGGATGACCAGACACCGATGATTCGCAAGCGGAAGACTCCTAGCAGAGATAACATCCTCGAACGAGAGCCTGTGGAGGAAGCCGCCGGATTCTCCAGGGAGCCTCTAGGGAGCGCCTCCATGCGGCAATGCCTCTGCTCTATTCATTCGGCCACACTAGGTGAGTTTCCTAACCCTGCCATTGACTGGTGGTTTGGAAGTTTTCTGGCTCGTCTTGCTTGAAACATGAAAGGTCGGATGGAATGATGAGGGATGACAAGTTGGGTTGGCTTATCCATTCACCTGGCTTCTGCATAGCTCCATTGTTCTGCGGATGATCCATTCCTAAGCGCGACAATTTTCTATGTAAATCTACTCATCTGACAGAGATGTACGCTGGCATGATTGAATCCTCCACAGTGTCACCATCCTTTCTCTTACCCACCCCGTCACTCTTGCCCATTCTTATTGTACACCATTTGGAAAGCCCTTACAAAGCCGTTACTATACTTGTACAACAAATAGGTTGCCAGGTCCCAACAGCTTTCTAGCTTGCTCGAGAGAAGTCTCTCTCAGTGCTAAATTTTCACCATGTCAACGTTACCCCAAGGACTGGTCCAGCCCAGATTCCCTATCGGTGATCCTACCTCCAACTCCGAAGCGATTCTGCTGTTTTGGAAAGGTTTAGATCGGGCACAGCTCTGGTCAACTGAAGACGAAGCTGATTTGGATTCCAGTCTACGCCGCACAGAGCAAGTCAATTTCGGACCCTGCTAGCATAAGAACTTGTAACCTGTTTTGGAGCTTTGGAGCAGCCACACTCTCAGGCAATCCATACCAACAGACCGTTTGGTAGGATTATGGAGACGGTGTCAACAGCATTCAGATACACCCCCATACCGCCGAAGACTCCGACCACGGGTCACCTTTGCCGCTCACCCACATTCTCGAAGAAGGTATGTTACAGCACGATGTGAGCACAAAGGCCAATTACATTTGTCAGCTTACGGTCACGACAGGGGAGGCTCTCGACGCCATTAAATTCCGGCATTGTTATTGCCAGTACCAACAGCTATCCCAAGGAGTAAAGATTCTACGGGGTGTTGATCCACAACAAGCATTCAACGAAGGCGAAATGCCGATCCAAGGTAGCATGTGCTGATTAAATCAAGAGACAGAATGATCCATTGGTCACTTGGCTGCTGCGCTCCTCGTTCTTCTTATCTCAACTTGTCCTACAGACTGATCGCGCTTCCCAACCACATCCTGCTGCAATATATCGTGGGCGACTGCCGCACAAACCAACAGTTTCCGAGATCAATTCGATTCGATTTTGACATGATGACTGCACGATGGATTTTGCAAATGTTGATCGTGACTCTCGTGGGCTATACGATACTCTCTCGACTCTTAAGAGGTATCTGCCTGCAATATGCCTCTCAAAACCAGGAAAGACGGCTCTACTTCAAACGTCTTTACATTTTAAAACCTCACATGTGGCCCTCGGAAGACCGAAAAACCCAGCTATGGATGGGTTGTTTTGGCGCTCCATTTTTTCAAAGACCGCGCTTTACAAGTCTTGATACCTCGCCAACTAGGTGGCATCATTGACGGCATTTCATTGGGTTGGAACTACGGTCAGTTCACGTCGAGTCCATCTTTAGCTCCTGTTTGACCAATGCAGCAACTATAATGAACAAAGTTTGCATCTGGATTGTTCTCCAACTGGCTCGAGACTTTACCATCTTCAAGGCTGCAGCGGCGACTCATATATCCCAATTCGCCCACCGGAACATTGTGGAAGCCTTCCACGCTCATATCTTAAATCTCTCCATGGATTTTCACCGCGCTGAACCGTCCAGCGAGCTTTTAGCCGCCCTCGAACCGAGTGGAGCTTTCAGCAATATTATCCAGGAGCTGGCTTCATCCAGGGGAAAGAAAACCTTCAACTTCCAGACTTTCTTATCCATTCGGCCTAAGCAAAAGCGACCGGTTCTAACGCTGCCTTCACCCAATCCCATGTGAGTTGGAGGAACACGTTGCCATACTTTCTTAGCCATCTGGAAATTACTGTTACTTCGGTGGGTACCCATTAGGTGGCATCGTATTGTGCCCGGCCCTCGTAGTAATGTTCCACAGTGCGCAGTTCGCTTGCACCTGACCACCCCATTTTCTCGTTAAGCTGTTTGTATTACACCCATTCAGTGCTATACCAAAGAACTCCTGGCAGTCACTTAGCTCCACTTCGTAAGCTGTGTTGACGTCACAGCCGGGATCGTGCGAGACCGAGAGCCAAAGGTCATTTTCAGAGTCTGGGGCGGTGTTGCCTGCCACGTAGCCCTTAGGACCATACTGGCCGAGGGTGCTATTGACGATCCAGCCGCTGTTGGCGATTTGGGTGCAATAGTCGTTTATCTGCGCGGCAATCCAAGCTTGCGTAGCGGGCGGCTTATCGGCCGGTTCACCAGCGCAGGTAAGCTGGGGCTGAGTTACTTGAGCAGCGAAGTCAACGTAACTGTCATCGTTGTCGGAGACTAATTCAAAGTCACCCGTGCTCTGATTAACTCCTGGTGGCGCTTCTGTGACGGAAAGCGTGCTGGTTGGCGGTAGAAGTTGTCCATTAAAGAGATCCTTCCAGTACATGGCCAGCATGAACTCAGCGTAGCTGTCTGCATTCAGTGTATTTTCTGTAATGCCTAGGCCACTGTTGCCTCTGGCGGCTTTGGCGCAGTCTTTGGGCCCATAGACGCGTCTCTTCAGCGCACCAGGGAAGCTCTGGTCCATAACTGCCAGACGTTAGCGATGCTAGTCAAGCGTAACGAGGAGAATGTTACGCATACTATGTGGTCGGTCTTGGGTGATTTTGACAGTATGCATCATTTCATGCACCAGATATGAACCACTGGTCCTCATCCAATCAAGTCCCAACTGAGTTATATCTTTCGCTTTTCCGTAATCGAATGCTTGCTTGTTGTCATTGATAGTGAAGAATGCACCGCAACATGAAATGCAAGAGACGGATCCCCACAGTTCCATAGTGTTATTGACATAGCAAGCTACGGATCTGCCTGAGTCAGCATTATATTATGCTGTAACGGGCAATGTCACTCGCCTTGGATCGTCTCCGATCTTGCCGTTACATGCGTTGAAAGGATCGTCACCTATCGGATACGTGAGAGACTTTCAGCGCAAAAATAATGGTTGACAAACAGGTTAGAGTCTGGTCATTAGAATCAGCAAACGCACAAGAAATTTGAGAATTTTGGCCCATGGTGGACTCACGATGTAAGCATCGAAACCCCATCTTGGGTGGTCCCAATTTGCTGCTGCCTCGATGTTTTCTGTTTAAGTTAGTTTATATTCCTTTGGAAATGGCTGCAATAAAAACGGACTCGTGATATTTAGAGCGTATGCTTGACGATCGTCATCGCCCAGTCCCGGCCACATATATAGGTCGGAAGCGTCGGTACCAAACTGGGGCCACTTCTGTGCCCCTTGAGCTATTTGCGTGGCATCGAGGACTGCTTGTTTATAGAAGTCAAAGCGGTTTGCGTACTTCTTCGTATCGATATTCCTTGTGTCGGTTTTACACTTCCCGCTAATAGCAAAATATGACTGAGGTTCGATGAATTCGAAGCCTTGTTCGATGATTGAGTTGCGAACTTGCTGTGAACGATCCTGCGGAGAAATACTCTGTCGCTCTGAGAGGTATTGAAGCTTCTCATGAAAAGGATATGCTTTGCTTGAAAGGAGAAAGAAAGAGAGAAATACTAAGTAAACAAGAACTCTTGAGTAAGCGAGAGCCATCAGGATGCAAAGGGAAGCAGATGAACAACGAGAAACTTGATACCTGCCCTTTACTAAAATAATCTTAAGACCTGATCTTTATATACGTTCATCTAGCGGCCGAGGTGCTGTTAATTGGGCCGTAGGGTCTCGCATGAGCCGCGCGACTCATGATGATATTGATGAAAGAATCTCGTCGCACGATAGAGGTCTTGTTGTGGTCAAGAAAGCGCTGCGTTCGAAACACTGCCACCGCGCTATTTATGAGACTGGCCAGCTTGAGGTCTGCATAGTTGAGGTTAACTAAAGTGATCGACGTCTCTCCGCCAGCGAAGAGCCTATGGAAGTTATAGTCAGTCGCAATAAGAGTTGGAGATGTCCGCCTCACACACCCATCGACGGATGAGCCTTTGAGATGTGTAAGCCATCTTTGCAAAGTTTGCGGATAGCAAGGCGCGATATGCAAAGGGAATTAGTAGCACTTGGTACGTGTGAGAAATATGCCAAGACACTAGTAAATGTAGCACTCCCAGGCTACATGTGATGTCATGCGCTTCTAAACAGGGTAACTTTTTGTGGCCTGAGTAATGCCAAGACTTGTAAAGACCCGAGGTACGAGGTAAGATGCGTACATCTTCGAAAGGTATGTAGTCAGACAGCCCCCTGGACCCTCCGAAATAGGGCAAGTCCTCCGTCAAATCACAGGATTTTCGACACCGGATCGATGTATCGATACACTACCGGAGACTGTATCGGATGTCTCACCGATATTCTACTTGTGACGATATTTTGGGCCACAGCTTTCCCAGCCTAAATGCATACCATTGGACCATTTCTGCGACATTACCCTGGGGCCAAGATATGCCCCACCATAACTTTGTGGCAATCCCCACGGTTTCAACAGAGTTTTACGGTACTGCACTGCCGGCCGCGGCGAACCGCGCGCGTATCTACTTGCCGCCGAATTTTTCAAGGACACATCATCATTATGCCGGCCTATTATTAGTTACGGCTCATCTTCGTCGCCTGTTCACGAAATTGCATTTGAATGCCATCAACTTCTGATTTCAGATGCTGCCACTGCTAAAAATGCCTCCTTTATGTTCACGAGTTGTGCGAAATTGGGCATGGGTCGTATTCGCCTTGATGACCCTGATTAGTCTTACGAGCCGCAGTCTCGTTTGTGCGACAGTGGTTTGTGCTGAATGCCGTCCACTTAGTCTCCAAGAAGCTCCCGGTATGTGCTGAGAAGGACAATGCTCTCTGTCTCCCAAATCATCCAATGCTGAATCTTGACGTGTTTTTCCAGGAGTTGGCTTGTCATTAGCACCTGGCTACGGGTATCTACCGACCTACACAGGAGAGATCGGAAAAGCAACCTTGCTGATCTGTTCCAGTTCCGTAAGCATTCGATTTGCTAATGGCACGTTTTCGGATGTTGCTCTCGTGAAAGGAACAGAGGCATACCTCCGAGCTATGAAGCGTTGGCAGTATTTTGTCTCGGATCACCCTACTGCAGGAGGCAAGCACGAGTAGGCGCATACCCCTCTCACAATACTTCTATGGCTTTATTTACCTATGCTCAGTGCTGACAGACAAAAGTTCCAAGATGAGCAACTCGTCCCTGGAACGCCTTCGATCCTGGTTCCAGTGGGGACTGCCAAACCCCGCGGGAACCCTCTATGAGTCCCTCGACGATTCTCTTATCCCTATCGTGGAGATGATGAGAAAACTTTACCACGAAGCGAATCAGTCGGTACCACTGACAAACAACAACGTGTTCCTGGCAGTCCCAGACTTACAATACGCTATGACCTATGAAACCTCGCGGCATATCGAACCGCTTCTCCAAGCAGCGGGACTCAACGGCCTCTTTTACTTAAGACAGAGCCAGCTCTCATTACTACATCTATATAACCTAGACAACTGCTACGATATTTGGCTAGATGAAGTCACTTGGGTTCCAGATGAAGAATGCGAAGAATATCACGACAGAAATATACAGTCGGTATTTTCCATCCATCTCGACGAATCCTCCCTGACCTTGCGATCAATGATTCGCGATGACGGCCTCTTTCCCTACGAGCCCGGTGACGTCCAGTACTTTTGGGCAGATGAGGGTGTCGGACAAGACAAGCTTGCTTATTGGGACTGGCTGGAGCATTCTTTGCGCGGGTTTTTGCACGACCGCGACGTCGCCTATGACCTGTTGTTACTCTCCGGGACGCAGGCCACGGCCCTGGACTTCCAACAAATTATACAAAGCGTGTTGAAGGACCATAAGAAAATTGTGCCTCGGGACTACCTGCGGAGGCCAATCGACCACACATATGCTGCTGCGAGAGGGGCCGCTCAGCTCGCGAGGGTGTACTTATGCAGCTCCTCATGTATGTCTGCCCCGTGGTGTCCGACCAGTAAGCACTGTAAGAAGTGGGCACGGCACCGGGACGATGAGGGAGCGAAGAAGATAGAACTATAGGGTAGCTTTGGGCAACAATGTGAAATTCTGGCCTTCTGTGATACAACCGTTAGAGGAGCCTAAGTTTATAGAGGTGTCGGAACGTCTCAATGAGCTCCTTCTATAGTTGAGTGTGTCACTTGTCGTGTAGGAGTTCAGTGACGACAAGCCAGCATCAAGTGGATGGGCGGTGAGGGAGGCCGGTTCAAGAAGAAAAGAATGGTATCCGAAAGTGTAATAGGGATACTAAAGCTGGGTTATCCTGTTCCGATTGACCGTAGTACTCTCATTTATGAATGGCATCAACCGAATGCTGAGCTGGTGCCTTCCCACCACTTCGGCGTCTCTTTACCCGAATGAAATCCAGGTCCCACGTCTTGTAGCTCGAGATTGTCGTTATAGGCAATGTTGCGATCTCTACTTGTTGGTGCTGAGAGGACTAGACGGTGTCATGGAAGATAGATAGGCGGGGTTACGCCATCCATTTGGTCTCGCTTGAAGAGGATGGTTGCAAAGTGTGGTGCACCTTAAGACATTTTCCGTGCGAACCGGCCTCATCATGACTCCTCTTCTTACCGATGGGGTGTTCGGATCGACTGAGTCCATCCTCTCGGCTTCTGGCTTCGTTGTTTGACGTCAACAGTATTTCTTGAAACTCCACAAGCCAATTCAAACCGTTCCGGCCCTGGCGCCTTTGACAAGCGTAGTGGGAGTGTGCGAGAGAGTGGAGTGACCCTGAGAGGTACCGTCCGGGACGAAACCCAAATTGAGGTAATTGGCACGACCGTCGAAGCGGATGGCCCGGCTCGCGTGGGCAATCTCGTCCTGGTGCACCCCCCGGATCTTGAAGTGTAGTTGCCATTGAGATAGTTTATCTGGCGGAGACGTCTCGTGGGTGACTACCGATGAAGGGACTGTTCCCTCGACACACTGCTGCGTCGAGATATTCCAGACTTGCACTATGTCATTGGACAAGCACAATATTATCTGTGACCCTTCCGGCGACAAAACTACCCCATTCGTTTCGAGGGGAATATCACTGCGCGAGTATTTCGGACGGAATATCTGTGCCTGGGCATCCCATTTGCTCACGGCTGGCATCTTTAGGCGCAGGGTTTTGCTAGACTCGTCCGGCGACTCCAATCCCGTGCAGAGGATACCAATATTGGGATCGACAAGGAAAAGAAGCTCGCCCGTTAGCACATCCCAGACAGCCACATATATATCGTCGATGCATGCGGCGACTCGAGACCCATCCGTTGAGAAAACAACTCTAAAGGTTGCCTCGGGTAGACATGAGCATTCACCGAGGACGGGGTTGTATGTTGTGCGGACGACCATAGGGCAAGAGTGACTTGTGCGCCGGTCCGTCTGTAAGGCCCACGTCTCCGCAATCTTCAACAGCCTGTCTTGACCCAAAGTCGGCATCAAGGCAAGTGCCACACGCGACCCATCCGGCGAAAATACCGCGCTTCTGACTGGGATTGGAGAGGTGTGTAGGGTGTGTCGACAGTCACCTGTCCTCAAATCCCACACCCTCACCATCTCGTCGCTTGCGGCCGACGCGACTTGCGCCCCGTTCGGCGAAAAAGCCACGCTCTTGACGGCCGTTTCGTCCGAAACCCCAAGTATGTACCGGCAGTCGCCCGTGGCCACTTCCCACACCCTCACCGAGCCGTCGTCTGAAGCTGATGCGACCTGCACACCATCTGGCGAAAATGCGATATGATTGACCAATTTACAATGGCCCTTTAACGTCTTTTGCCATTTCCCCGTTTTCAAACTCCATAAATGTATGTTGGAATCGTCAGCTGTCGCCAGGCAAGACCCATCCGGCGACGATATGAGGGTATCCGGTACGAAGACTGGTGCCTGCATGGTACGCGCGCGCTCTTCGCGCTCGCGGGAGGAAACTTGCTCGCACTCCCGAAGGCGACTAAAAAAGGACGGTGACGGATTCGAGCGTAAGAGGGAGCCTGGAGGCAGGCATACGGGAGGAGGGTAAAGAAGTTACAATCACGTTCGAAATAAGTGGCTATGTAAAGGCAGTGCTCACGTAGGGGGCCAGTTGATCGAGGGAGAATTTTCGTGACAGGCACCAGTGGACACGTCTCTGTCGGTTCGAAAAGAGGGTCTAGCGCCACGGTCACGTGCGGATGTATTTTTCTATATGTGACTGTGCCTGACAGGAGATTTAACTGTGGGCTGTGCCTTCAAGAATGATCGAATTCTCGAAAGACGTCGAAGGGCGAGGGAAGGAGGAAGTAGATATCCCGCGGAATCCTCGACGACGTGATTGAAACCGGTATCTCACGTACGAGGTTATTGGGGGTGTGCATAGGTTAAGATGATCCAGGGGTTACTTCCGTCAGGAGACGAGGCGTTCATGCATCTAACGGTTCTCTGATGGCAAAAACGAGAATTTATTGTGATAATAACCAGTTACCGTTCCGCGATTGTAAGACAAATAAATCACAGAAACCACAACTCGTCCCTGGCGATTGTGAGTCAAGGCGGACGCGCACGACATAACATAGAGGTACGCCTACGACCTCAAGGAAGGCCTTATTAACGTCTGTGTGAAGAAGGAAATTTGGGAATGGTTTAGTACGGACCCCCACATTGTAGATTGCTATCCAGTCCGGGTCACCACAAAACCGACTGTGGAAAAGGCCACTTTGGCCGCTCGAAAGGCTCTACAGGATGAATTGGGGGGGAGACGAGACGTACGAATATAGGACGAGGTATATGAAGATGACGGGCGGCTAAGGATTCGAGCAATCTACAAAGATCCAGCCAACGATGTAAAGGCGATCGTTTGGGTGGAGGAAGAAATAGTTGACGAACCCATTAGCGATGGAGGCGAAGACCTAGAAGATGGTGACATAATGAGTGAGGATGAGAGTATGGATGATGATGACGTAGGAGGAGGATGAGGGAGACAGCGATTACATAGACAATAGTATATTATAGTTATCTCATTGACTACTGGAGGTAGAGCACCAGATCTTATTGTTCCGCTATTGACCAGGCTATCCAGATCAAGCTATATCTTGAGCGCGGAGGCCCCGGAAACCGCAGCTTAGTTCTCTGCCTCGAAGATTTGTTTACCGGTCGAGTAAGCCTTACCCTTAACAACAGTAAACGGGAAGGCGAGATCTAAGCCGCGTGGCGCCGGTACTAAGAGCAGCATCAGTTCAAGCGGCCCCTCTGGCTCGTGCTGCACCATCTCATTCTGGAGCCAGTTGAGTTTTGCGGGCGTAGGTAGTCGGCTGTAAAGCCGTCAGTGACGTAGTAACGAGGTAATGAAGTTATATAGAGCGAGAGCAACTAACTGCTTTCCTATATTCTTCGGCTCTTTCTCCGGTGATCAGTCGCGTTTTCTTCCTCGCCCTTGTCTCGGGCTGAATAGTTCCGTTTACCTGTGGTCATTCAGTTAGGTTGAATTCTAAATAATGAAAGGTGTTTCCTACGACTTGAACGATCAAGCTTAACCTGCTGGCGGTCAGCTTTGTCGTGATATTTTTGCGCTGCGCCTATGTCCTGTTTTGCAACACTGGCTGCCATATCTATTGGTATGAGTGGAATGGAGGACAAGTCCACCATGTATAGTACACGCAGAAAACTGAGACCGAACAAGCGTGGTCGCAGGCTGCTCTTGAAAGCTGCGAACCAACGAAACTCACGAGCACCTAAAAGCTTGGCGGCCAGGAAGCAGCCAATCATGAATTTATCGCCCCTAACTACAAGGCAACCCTCGTCACACACGAAACGTGATGATTTTCGTGCGGGCCCGTTTTGTCGATTCGCCCACTAATAGCTTGGACTGCGGGAAGACTATATTTAACACTGCTGCCAACAAAGCGAGACCATTTGATGTCCTCTCAATAATGCACCATGTCTCAATCTTGTAGTAGCCTGGGATAGCCCTGACAACGAGGCAAAATGCGCAGCATTTCTGGAGTAAGAGGATGTCCTATAGACATGACGACTGAATACATTGTACAGTATAATGGTTTACGCTTCAAACAGGACGTCGTCAATATAAGTGTGCAGGATACGGTGCATGACTTCCACAGCCTCTACTTCTGCGCAGTATACCACTCATACTACCATTTCTTGTGGGCTTCCCTTCAGTAGGTCGAGATAAGCGGACGGAAGTCGTGGTGTTTATCGAAACCGGTCGCCTGTTTTACGAGGTTATTCGCTTACCCTAGGGTCTTTAGTTGAACCATAACCGTCTATGGTCAATGCCCATTGTGGAGTTAGGGCGCCCTTTGAACCACTGTTTTTCATATTCTACCAGATGAGACTCGCCGATGCATCGACGACGGAAAACTATCCCCGAAACCGCCGACCACCACTTTGCGAGGTTCGATAACCTATGATGATGACTAAGAAGCCCCGAACGGTTCGGCGAAACCATTACCGTGCATGTGCTCTGTGACGCTAAATGGTTTCATAATTCATAGATTTGCCCAATCGGCTAGCTGGAAGACATCGTTTACCAACCAGTCTCTGTGACGGGTGGAGCCGAGGAGTTTGCCGAACCCAGGTTCTATTGGCCAGCTTTCGATTGCATAGTTAGATATCAAAATGTCTTGCCCAGGTCGTTGCAGCATAAAAACAACATCTACGCCTGTATAAGCCAGGTTGCTCTGGAGGCATTGCTCTCCCAATTGTTTGTTGTCAATAGAACAGCGCCTCCACCGCCCATGGGTATTTTTGAGAGTCATTTAGGCATGTCGTCAGCTGGCGTCTTCCCCGCCACCCCGAGCATCACTGACCCCAATGGCTACACCCTCCGTGACTATCCCCGTTCCAGTCCTAGTGATGCCCTTCTTCAAATCGACGAAGTTGGCTTTGACCCACAGAAATCCACAGCACTCAATGACTACCAAGTCTACCTAGCGTCGCAATGGCCTGAGTTCGAGCGTGAGGATGACTTAAAATCCTCAGAGAATCAAGTGAAGCTCGAGCCCTGCGAGACGGACAAGTTCGTCAACACGGTGTAACACAACCCTACCACAACCATCTCGCAGTACGGTCAACTAACACCACCACAGATCCAACTCTACTGCCAGCACCAACTCCAGAGAAGACGGATTACCTGCCAAGTCTCAACCGGCCGAACCACCACGAGATCGAGGGAAAGGTTGGCCGAGGAACTCGGAGGTGACAACAACTACCGCGGGGCGCAACCGAAAGCCCACGCGAAAGCCGTCCACCACCATTGAAGTAGGAGACTCGCCAGAAGAGCAGAAGCGGAAACAGTTACTCGAAAAGAACAGACAGGCTGCTGCAAAGTGGAGAATCAAGAATAAGGAAAAGACGAAAAAGTTACAACGGGAGAATGCGTACCTCAAGGACCAGGTGGAGCGCATGAAGAACCAGATCCAATATATAAATGAGATCCCAGTCGCACACACAAACTACAAAGGATACAAGTCTCCCGAAGAGATCCCGGCCCACCTCAATGCCCTTGACAATGACTTTTTCATTCAACAGCTTACCTTCGCCGGCTACGACTTTGGAGAATTTTCTCAGATGGACTTCTCTGGCCTCTCTGACACGCCTAACCGTCTCTTCTCAACCTCAAATCCCGGCGCAAGTATGTATGCGCCTCTCCAAGAATTCAATCCCACAGCAGAGTTCGATGTACACACTCCAGCAGCCGATTGAAAAAGACACTTTACGGCGAGATTATCATCCTTTCCCCACAACAAATACGACGCTTGATCTGTTTTGGTTTCCTAGGAGAGCTGGGGAAGGGGCAGTCGACAATGTTGTTTTCCGTCTTATGCCGACAGAGGAGGCTCGTGTTTGAAGATACCCATCAACAGAAGTTCGTTTGCGGCTTCAACTGCTATTCTTCGTCATCCCCGAAGATGGTAAAATCCCCATTTTCCCGCCTTTGGTGGCGAACAAGAAGTCCGCTGCCTAGATCATAAACTCGAACGCTATTGTGGATAAAAAAGAGTTTCCTTATCGCATGTGCATATATATAGAAGGGGTGCCCGCAAAGTTGCTTTTCAAACGGTGGGGCCTTGAAACAGGACGGTTACTTGCGCAAGAGTTTGAAAAATTATCAACCTCTCCGACATAGATTGCTCTCTCCTTTCTGCTTCCCATCGCTCTGCCTCTCGCTGTGTTCACAACTGCTTTCTCTCACGTGCGGTTTTTGCTGCCGGTTCTGTAACATTTCGGCCTGCAGACCAGGATTTATGTTAGCCTAGGTGAAAAGGGATGGACTGTAAACTTTCCTTTTTAGCTCTACACTCAACTAAGTACTGTTTGGTAAGCTTCTGCGCAGAGCGACGACCGTATGGATGTTTCTCGACACTCAGTCCCTTCAAGGACCTTGAGACTTCGTCATGGAGGCATCCATTTGGCTCGATGGTGTCGTCGGGTGGGAGTTGAACTGAGTCGCTCACTATAGTTGACAGCCTAGTGAAGCGATCAATGCGGTCTCGAGGTGTTGGTGACTTTGATGTGTCATAGGTTTGTTTGAACCCCATGAATTCCTGATGAATCTTTTTCAGTGGTTTCTCCGTCTTTGACCTATACATCTGTTAAATCTAAAGTTACAAATGGGTGATAAAGGCTCACCGCTGATAAAAAGGTTGAAAGACTGCCTGTTCTTGAGTGAAGGCCATCGCTGTGAGTGCTTGTGTTAGAAATAACTCGGAAGCTCGCAGTAAAACCTCAATCCATCTTTTTAAATAGGTAAGGGCCATAAATCTTGAAGGCTGGGAAGCTCGAGGGAAAACACGCCATGGACCGTGTTCGAAACGCGTGATATAGCCTCTTCCCACCTTTTCCCTTCTGGATCCACAACCTCCCAGCCTCTAGACGTCAAAATTTCGATGGTGGGGCGAGAGTCTCATGTAAGTCGCGTTAAAGTCGCGACACCCGCGACCTCTTAGAATAGCCTAGAAGGAGAACGGCTGGCTTTCAAAGACTGACCATTACCAAGGCTGCGTGCCCACTTTGCCAAACCAATGCGACTCGCAGGCTAGGCCACACCCAGTCTTCCAGTTTTTCCCATACGTCCACTCAGATTCGCTCAGCAAGCTGGTCTAACAAACAACGGTTCCAATCTTCCAATCGCAGGGCCAGGAGAGGCCTCGAAGCCTGGTTCTGATCCTGCTATAGTCGCTGTGATGGTGTGCGGGTTTTCGGCACTCGATGATCGATAACAGCAACCATCCAGTTCCGCAAGAGGCACGGACCCGTACTCGAAACCATTAAACGCTTCGTCATAGTTGTTGCCTGTGCGGCAGCCCAGAGCAGAAGAGAAGTGGACCATATCCATTCCCAAAGTTTCATGAACTCGACCAAGGGATCCTAGACTCTTGACTGCTGTTAGGTTGTGTTTTCCTCATTCTTGCATTCTCTCCTCTCCAACAGTATCATAGGACGACCATTCTGACGGTATGGAGACTAGCCTAGCTAGCGAGCGTACTGGGAAGGAGCAAAAAAACAAAAAACAAGAGAAGGAAAAAAAAAGCCAAACAAAACAAAATAAAAAGAGCGGCCGCCACTCTTCGACAAGAGCCTATCGTTTCAAAAAGATGCCAGCAGGTACCAGCGGATCAGCGAATAGGTGGAGCCCGAGCAAGAGCGCTACGTCGCACTCGACTAGCATGAACAAGGCTTTATCTCAGGATCTAGCCTCAGGACCAATTACACAGTCGAGGCCACGAGAGCTTTTGCGACGTTTGAACATCACCTCGACCACCCAGAGAGCACCACCCAGAGAGCGGATAATCCCTGCGGCTGGCAACGTAGGAAACCAGAAACTCTTCTAACCAACCCCCTACAACCATCTAATTAAAGGCTTCATCAGAAGATAGACCCACTCCATAGTTGTCCCACTCATCCCGAGAATGAAAAATGAATCTAGTGGCTGGCATCTGTTGAATGGAGGCGAGGCAGAACGGAGTCCTGAATGTGACTCAGGCAGCTCGTCCAAAGAGGAGGTGACATTCTCAACATGGTGTGGCGAGCAATGAATAAACAATCAGTCTAGTAATCATCTCAGCCTACCCTGCAAAGTGGTCGCCATAACGGTCGTTGCACAAGCAACAATAACGACTAGCCCCTTAACGGTGAGGGATTTAGGCAAGCTTTGCCTCAGTGCCCAGCCAACCGTTTGCGTTTCCCGCCTTCCAGTCGGAATTGATACCTACGAAACGGTTGGCTCTCGATGATAGATACGTTCCCATCCCTTTGAGAATCATGGCCACTATCGTCGAGTTGCCTACCTCCTGGGCTCCACAACATGATGGGCTTGGTAGTGTCTGATCTTCATCTCCTATCCACACCATTCGATGTGAGAGGACATTGGCGTCGAGCTCCAGCCTCTGGAATTCCCGGATCGTCCAGTTAAAAACGTTGTGGTATTCGAACCCTTGATCAACAGAATCAGCCAAACCTACCGTCGTTTAAGGGATCATCGCACCGATATCAACCATGGCCAAGCCTCTTAAATATTGCTTCCTGCGAGATGGTTGACTCTCGATGATCAATAACAGCCATCTTCGAATTTCACAGGAGGAGCATCGCTGCCATTCTTAGGGCCTTCTCCATAAAGATATTACGACGACTAAAGCAAAGTCGCTTACATCAAAAACATCCGACTCCCATCCAATCTATGGCCTTGTTTACTCCAACGAACCACACAATATTCTAGGTATCGACCACCAGGATACGCTAGCACATTCAATTAATTAACCACTGTCACCCAGTCAAGGACGTTAAGATGTGGGTCAGTGACCATTTCGGTATTACTATTGGTGTTAAGGTGCCTTGATCCAATTTGAACGCCTAGGGTGAGTGGCCTCGCGTCATACTTCTCTGTCTACTAACCGTTTATCTCTACCACCGTCCTACTTCGAATCGGCATAGCTGGTCGCCCGAGCATCACGTGACATAACTCCGCTGGCGTACTTATGAGATTTTGAAGCTGAGCTCGACCGAATGAAAAAAATTTAGAATTGAACGCTTGAGAAAAGACCTAAACTTATGCATTATTTGCGAAATACTGTCAGCTTCGTTGGCGACCTCACCGACAACTCCTTGGATATGGTACATGTAATTCCGCTTCTTCTCGAGCGAAGTGAAGTGCGGTGCGGCCGCACTCGATGTGGCAAATCCACAGAATGCACACAGTATGACTCTCACGGTTAGAGGAGTCGTCGAACTGTTTATGCTTGTGAAGCGCGAGAAAGAGCTTCATCGGAAGGTCCTCGCGTTTACAATCCTCCGACCGATCAGTGAGGATTTATGGCCATTATCCTGTTATCGCGGGCAAAAGGACCACCTATTACCGTCATCTAATTCGAATTCAGCTTTATCGCACTTAACGGGAAAGAAAAATGGACGGCATATAAGTTTACTAAGAGTGGAATGAGCGCTCTAGCCAAGAGCTAAGCCATGGCTGTCGAGGGCGACGTGGTCTCCCTCTAGGTCGCCCTCTGGGTCGCTTCTTGGGCTGATGTTTCTGTGGCTTAGTGGCCATTGCTTTTGTCTGCACCGTCTACAGACTGAACAACACCCCTCAATCCGGCCACCGCGGCCTACTTTATTCCTCACCCGGTTCCTCAACCGCTACACTTAACGCACCATGTTTGTCCTCAACGAAGACCTTCCTTCGAAGAAGCGGTGACGAGATACTCTCGAATCACTTCCTCAAGACTCCGCCGAGGACTCTCCCTCGCCGAAGAGAAAGAAACGCACATTAGAAGCGGAAATATACCGGTGGCACCGTACTCCCAGCTTCTGGAATCGGCTCTCCAAGGTCCATCTAACTCGAGTAGTCGATACTACACCTCAAGACCACCCCGATCGAGCCCGTTAGTTGAATAACCTTAGGATCTGGCTCGGCAGGCGATTCGAGAGGACTGGATCGATGGACGATCTCAGCTATGGCCTTACTTCTTATAAACAAAGCTGGAGTTGCCGCAGCGCTCCCCCGTCCGTTCGTATTTGTTCAGCTCGATCTGCCGCCAGTATTCTTATCTCTCAGTCAAATTGGGAAGAATCAGGCGCGTTACTAGACGAAGCGGTAACCCTCATCCCCAGCGTGAGCCCAAGATTATTACAGCATACCGACAAGCAGCACATGCTCGCAGATTTCGCCGGCTTGGCTTCGACGACAGCGGCTATCGCTCTAATTGCAGGAAAGGACGCCTATCACGCTTTGTAACTCCTCGAACTAGGCCGCGGTGTCATTACTGGCTTATTAATGAAGATGCGTGGAGATATTTCTGACCTTAAACAGGAGTACCCTGATCTAGCGGACGAATTCGTCTCCCTTCGGAGCGAGCTGGAGTCGCCGGCTGACAGAGTAACTGGTTTAACCGCTGATGGTATATCTTCCTGGGAATCACAAGCGAAACGACGGCGTGAAGCGGAAGAGCAATTCAGCAGCTCATTACAACGATTCGCGCTCAGCCTGGATTCCACGGCTTTCTTCTTCCACCAACGAGAGACGAGTTGATGGCCGCGGCAGATCCAGATCCTATCATTGTTATCAATTTGAGCTCGCACCGCAGTGATGCGTTTCTCATTGAGCGTGACCAAATGAGGGTCTTAGAAATGCCTGATTTAACCCTGGAAGTAGTCTAGAAACGGACCTAAGATCTCCGAACGGGCCATGTCAATATAAAATCGCTACTCGAGTGGCTCTGGGATATTATCGATCGTCCATGTTTAGAAGAGCTTGGGTTTAAGACGCCCGTCTCGGATGGTAACTGGCCTCGTGGATGGTGGATTCCCACGGGACTCCTCAGCCAACTACCATTTTATGCAGTGGGACGCTATATGCATGGCTCTACCGAGACAGTCCTTGACAGAGTGATGTCGTCGTACGACTCGTCGGTCAAGGTATTAGTATATGGACGTTGACACCAGATTCACAACGGTAGAGGACCTACGTCGGACTATGCTCTCTTGGTTTCTATGCGCGACACGCCAGGGTTAGCTACGAATCCGATTCTTCCATCTGCTGAGAAGGAAGTGGAGACGTTAAGCGACCTGTGTCAGTCTCATCAGCTCATGCCGGTTGTGCTGACGGAGCCGCACAAGGACGATGTGATCAAATACTTGCCAGTGTATAGGATATTCCACTTTGCCGGTCACGGACAGTCGAATCCAACAGAGCCCTCACACAGTTGTTTGCTCCTCAAGGATTGGCAGACGAATCCGCTGACAGTGGGTGACCTCCGTAACCACAGGCTCCAGGATCACCCGCCGTTTCTCGGTTACCTATCGGCGTGTTCGACTGGGGCCAGTGAGGCGACAAGGCTCGCCAACGAAGGAATCCATCTCATCAGCGCCTTCCAATTGGCAGGATTCCGGCACGTAATAGGAACGCTCTGGGAAGTATTGGACGAACACTGTGTCGATGTGGCAAGAATACTCTACGAGAGATGCTGATGGGGGAGCTGACGGACTTGGCGGTTTGTCGGGGTCTACACCTCGCGGTAAAGGCCCTGAGGGACAGACAGGCGGGGGAGGAAAGCAAGAGGGATGCGCAGCTCGTCCTAGATGTTGGGATTGGAGAGAGGATAGAAAGGACGCCGGCATTTCCTTGGGTGCCATACGTCCACTATGGTGTTTAGCGGATAAACGCGGTCGTGGCGCATGGAGAGCCGATTGAAGTGGCGCATTGGACAACTGTACGATGAAACTGTGAGCTGAATACTCCCGGAGTTTCGTTCGGTTCTGGGCTGGGTGCGATGATGGATCGAGGAAGGGGGAGGTATTTGTTCTCGAACTTGTGACGCTGGCTCGTGATCACTGCAATAGTTCAGATGGCCAGTCCAAATCTAAAGCGTCCGCAAAATCGTCCATTATGTCGAGTGGTGCTCGAGAGGGAATTAAGGTGACGAGTTGCCGTCCTAAGCGTTTTCAACTAGGAAGCACGAAGGCCGAATGTCTCTCCCCTGAACCCCTAAAATCTATCTATCTCATCACGCCGATTTTGTCGCCCTTAGATTGCGGAGCCTCGTGCCAGAGCCTCCTATAACCTCACACCGCAAATTTGGCCCAGTCTTTAGGCATCTTATAGCCGCGATGTAGGAAATGACTCAGTGTCGAAGCGCGTCAATCTGCTTCTACATTCTTAGCTACCATAGACACTAAACGGGGATAATAATACCTACCGGTTCAAGGGGTCGGGGTGCTTCTACCTTCCATTGGTTTAGTTGCCGGTGAAGGCTGTACTTGGATTCACCGAAAAGGGACTTGAGGAGTGTCTCAAGCCTTGATCTGTCGATATAGCGGCTGTCAAAAGTCTGCACGCTGTTGTGTTGTTGCAGTGGAGGCATGGTGCGTCGGTGGGTTGCGGGCTGCAAGCTTAGGGTCGGGTACCGAATGTGCAAAGATACTGTATGTACCATGTATAAGATAGAGGACATGAGGATTAAAATAAAAGGTCACTGAGCAATGATGCAGTCCTAATTTATCTTAGTAGGTATGTGATTGGGGCAAGCCGAGACACGTAATGACCATTGGAATGGGGGTCTGGGCCTGTCCTTTGGAAAGTATACACAGTATAGTCCCTGAGACCCCTTCAAATCCGCCATGTCCTCTAATTGAGTCATAAACGCCCAGACTAGGTAACATGTTACATCACATGAAAAGAAGATGGTTGGGCTGCAGGGCTTCTTGGCAAACATATGATGTACTCTAAACCTTCTTCGCAGGCCGAACCAGTCTTTCCAGAGTGCACTCGTGCTTTGTCGAATCCGTCCGATCGAAACTCTGGTTGGCTGTTGAACGGTGATTGTTCGTCTTGTCACGCGCCTGGCAAGGCATGTTCTCTGCGCCCGAAGGGGACAGGCACGACGCTTCCGACTTCGAACCATAAGCTTAACCGTATTTTACAAGGCTTCCATAGCGATAGAGATATGCGCTCGGTGCATTTCAATGGGTACGTGCCAAAGGGAAATGTTTCTTCGTCACGAAGCATGGTCGCATGGGCTTACGGATGGCGGTGCCTTTAAAGCTTGGCGGCCATGCAGCTGCCAATTATTCAATCGATCGTCCCTCAATCTATGAGGCTTCTTGTTACACACATGTGCGTGACGAAAAAGCCCAACGACGGCCATCACTCCTCTCGTATGCATCTGAAATGCTGGTAGCTGGGATCGTGGGCGTCCGTGCCTCTTGTGAAACTGGAGGGGGGCCGTTATCGATCATCGAGAGCCAACCATTTCGCAGGCAGCAATACCGACAGGGAGGCAGGCACCTCTGAACGAAAGCCTGTTTTTCACTGGTTTGGAGGCCGGCCATTAGTTGTTGCCTCGTGGTGACCGTAATGGCGACCACCTTTGAAACTTGGGATTCATTTCTATTTTCAACGCTTTCATCCAGTGCTGCGCAGTATTGCCACATGTTACAGCGAACCAACGTCCGCAAAACGCACTCGGCGAAAGCCCCATGAGACGAGTCTGCATACGATTTTCTTCTTCTTCGCTGGTTTCTCCAAGAAATCTTCATTCTCTTCCTCTTCATGGGCTAAGTAACGAAGATTCTTTGTGTCCTTCTTAGTTCTTTTCCTTCCATTCGACTCGCTTTTCTGCGGTTGAAAACATTCTCAAACACTCAGACAAGAGTACAGCTCAAAGGCTCGCTTGCTAAAATGGCGAGCGACTCGGAGAAGAGTTCGACCTACGATGATGTCGAAGAAATGAATGAAGGCGAAGCTGCAGCGTACAACTTCAAACAAACTCTCTTCGACCGCATCCAAGAAATCCAAGCGACAGGATCCTATGCAACTGGCAATGTTCTTCAATCCGTTCCAATTCCAGGCATCTGCGTGGATGGCGGCGAGCCTATTGCCATTCCGCTCTCAAAAGAAGCAGCTGAAGACCTCGCTAAGAAAAGTGACAAGGCACCCTTCGGCAAGCGCAGACAAACGGTCGTAGACGAGACAGTGAGAAAGACGCTGCAGATCGGCGCAGAGAGAATCAGCTTCAAGAACCCACAATGGAACGCGTTCGTCAACACACTTGTCCAGCGTGTTGTTGAGGAGCTTGGAGTACCACCTGCTCCTAAAGGTCCCACTGTCCATGCCGAGCTATACAAGAACCTTCTCTACCCGCCGGGAGCCATGTTCAAGCCTCACAAAGAGTAAGTAAAGACGTGTCTCGGCACATGAGCATCGTCACGGAGGGCTGACAGTCTAACATAGTACCGAGAAGGATCCGCGCATGTTTGCAACCCTCGTCATTTGCCTCCCTTCGGAACATACTGGCGGTACTGTCTGCTTGCAGCACGGGGATGCTTCAATAGAATTACCTACCGCTGAGACGTCGGCGTTCAACTACTACTACCTTGCTTGGTACACAGATGTCACCCACGAGGCAAGTCATGTCTTAGCTCCGAGGCGACCTAGTAGTACTAATTGGTACAAAGATCAAGCCAGTCCAGACAGGATACCGATGGGTTCTTACGTATAACCTCATCATGGGTGACAGGAAATCTTGCCTATCGGCCTCGACGCTGGATTCTCAGACCGAAAATCTAGTACAAGCTCTGTCATCGTGGGAGAAGCTAGAGTATAAGCCAGATTTCCTTCTTTATCCTCTCGATCATCAGTACACACCGAGGAACTTGCGTCTTTCCAGCCTGAAAGGCTTCGATTACCAACGCGCTCGCTGTCTTGCAGACAGCTGTGACCGGCACGGCGAATTCAACTTGCTTCTTGCCCAGTACAATAAGTCCAAGACTTGGGATAACGATGAAGGGGGTGAAGAAGACATGACTCGCAGGACCTATCTGGACAACGTCTGCAGCCTCGAGGGCTTCGTGCTATCTAATGAAACGGTGGACGTACATAAGTCTACGCTTTTGGTCCCTATCAACTATCACGACAGAGACCCGGACTACCGCGCCGGTGGAGAATATATGGGAAATCAACATCAAGAGATGGAGGAAAACTACGAGGATATGGTACGCTCCCTGAAGTCGATGCAACGAGATCATCACAAGCATGACGATTTTAATAATGGTTATTTGATGACAGGTGCTTGTTATTGTTCGGACAGTATGCATTGACGTCCCCCTCTTTGACAGCAAAAACTCTCCTCAAATTGCGAACAAGGTCATGACGCATTTACTGAGGAGTGTCAACGACAACGCCAGGGCGACGCTGCAAACGATACTTGTTCGTCTCTGGCGCGTCATCTTGGATGAGAGGATTGCCGCCAAAGAGGCGAACGACGTGTACCTTGGTTACGTCGCAGTCACTAGTGCGTCTCTCGGGGATTGGCCTATCTTCAAGGAAGCACAAAAGAACACTCGCAAAGCCTGGGACATGGGCTCCTGGTCCGCACTCGGTGGACTGATTGATCTCCAAGATGGCTCAGTTGACGCAAACGAGTAAGACTCACCCCGATTCCACTGAACTGCTTGTTGAATAGTACCGCTGACAAGCACGCCCTCTCAAGCATATATAATTGCATGGTCCAGTGTGAGAACTTGCGTCTTGTTTACCAATTTCTAACCCGATTCTACAACGGGTTCTGTTCATCCAACATTCGCCGAAAAGACCCAGCAAAGGCGGAGTACTGGAAGCAGTGGTACAGCGACAGCCTGATTAGGACGCTTAATGGGTGCAAGAATTGTACGGGAAAAGATGACGCTGTTACAATCAAAGAAATTATTTTGGACCTTGATGTCAAATACACATCATCACAGCAGTAAGAGACCCCGATGCCCCTGAGTTTGTGTTTTGGCCTTTTTTTTACAACCCAAATCATTCGAGTTCCCAGCGACAGATCGGACATCTAACTAACTACTCATATAGAAATGAAGTAGACAAGGCAGTCATGAATCTTGTTGATCACTTCAAAGACAACAAGACGTTCGTGAATGCGCTGACAGTCGAGCTCCTCCTTGTACTATCGAAGCCGGATAGTGCCCGGACAGATTTCCTTCGCCGCGTATTCGATGTAATTTTGGAAGCCGCAATCTCGACATTCGACCTTGAACTCTACTATGCATACGCCTATCCTGTGCTATTCTACCAGGGCTACTCTGACACACTCATTCGAGATTTCTACAGCCAGGCATTGGCGCATAGCGAGGACTCAGCTTTTGATCTGTTGCGGCAGTTTTCAAGCCAGGCTTCCAAGGCCAGCAAGGACACAGTGTCGAAGATTCTATTGTCGGTGATGAAACAATTACTTCCATCGGTAGATACAGGTTCCCCAGAGGTGCAGACTTGCTTTCAACTGCTCGTGGAAGCCTACATTACCCAGACCGTGGGCAAGGAGCCGCTAAAGCCAGAGCCAGAAGACTGGGCTCGCCCGGAGGAAGTGCACGAGTGCTGGTCCGGGTGTGAGAGGTGTCCACAGCTGAACGCCTTCGTCAAGGACCCCAAAGCGAAGGAAGAAACGATAGCCATGAGCGACAGTTGCCAAAGACATCTCAAATATTACTTTAAGTATCTCGAGTTTGAGAAAGGGAACCGCGAGGGTGAAGTCCGTATCACAAAGACGCTGAGAGGATGGGAAAGAGGCCACGAAGACTGGGAGTCCAAGGCTAAAAGGGTACAAGAGCAGCTCCGAGACATGCCAAAAGAGTTGAAAGAAGCACTCGGCGACAAGTACGACACGCTGATGGCACTCGACCTGATCAGGATTGACAGGAGCATTGCCGAAGAAGGTGGGATCAGCCAAGCTTCTGACAAGACCCAGCCATCCACGAGACCGAAACGCTCGCGTGAAAAGGACGCGCAAGACACTGAGCCGAAGAGGACTTCGAAGCGTACGCGACGTGGGGGAGCAGAAGTCGAAGGCTGAGAGATGGAAAGAAGGCGAAGGGGAATGGTGACTGACGGATATTGCACGTAAGAGGTGATAACGGCTCGTTAAGATTCGGGATAGATCGTAAACTTGGCCACCACATGTCATAACTACGCAAGCGGAGTTTTGGCACGTACCCGACAGATCCGACAGGGATACTTTGCTTGCCCCCAAAACCCTGTGCTGTACCCGACAGTGATTTCTTTCTTTGTAGTGATGGCTATCCTGAATTTACCCGCTACAGGCTTGCCCTCGAACCGAGCTGAAGGATTACGGTGGTGATTTAAGAGTTTATAGATGTTGCCGATCTCGATCTCAGCGTAGTTAATCTGAGCAACCTTAGGTTCGAAGGGGAGGTGACTTCTGACGAGCTTGATACACTCGATGGTTGCGATACATGTTGGGTGGTGCTAATTTCCCCGTCATATTCCCGATAATGGCACCCCGCTTATATTGCTTGATGGCGTCTTTACTGCATCCCTACAAGTAGGCTTCTGGTCATTTGGTGTGGCTGGGCTGGGTGCGCCAGACTTGCTATCGGGTTCGCTTTCGGCGGCTCAGCGAGGCTGTGAAGCGACGGTTTCGGATTTTCAGTGCTCGAATGACAGGGATCATCGGCGATGCTATCCCCGGCAGACCTCGAGAACTAGTGATTGTTGCAGCTTTTTTCGTCATCCATTGACCTGGATCATCTGTCTTGTGTCTTGCAAGGCATTAACTAACTCTATAACGAGACGCAACCTCTTCGATCCAGTACCTCCGTCAACATCTCTTCCACTGTGCTACAGTATTGTACCAAGCTACCGACTTTCAAGGGTGGCCGCCATAACGGTCGCCGTGCAGGCAACAACAGTGACCGGCGTCTTAACTGGTGAGGCATTTAAGGTTTGAAGAAAGAGTGCGGCATAGACCTTATGGGGCTTTTGTTCAGTGGTGTGCTACTGTAACACCGGCTAACGATTTGCCTTCGACACTTCCTGCCTCCCTTGTCTGTATTGCTTCCTGCGAAATGGTTAGCTCACGATGATCGATGACAGCCACCCTCTAGTTTCGTAAGAGGCACGGACCCTAGGATCACCAGCATTTCAGAGGCAAACGACTCTTGGCCGCCAGGCTCCAGCCTCTGGAATTCTTCGAATCGTCCCAGTCAAGGACGTTGTCACGCTATGATTCGTTCGCATCAGCTCTTCTTCGACGCCTCTTTCGGTCACGTCTGCATGCAGGGGCCCGCTGCGTCGTTTGCTCCCCAACGTTAGGACGAGGCACAGGACGTTGACTGCCTTTCAAACTCTCGAATCGTCCAATCGAACACATTGCGATGCTCGAAACCTTTGCGGCGAAAGAGGCGACCGAATAAGCCCCGGAGGGCTTCTGCTACCGGCTCGGCCAGGGACCCGATGCACCGTGGCCCTGAGACGTCGACGTCGGAGACTGTGTGGCTCATGAAGACAGATAATGTCATGGATATTGAAGAACATGGTCAGAAGACGCGTAAGGAGCGCCATAAAAGGCGCACACTGGTATCGCGTGCCCGGTCCTTTTATCAACACACCGTCTATTATGAGAATGTAGCAAGTATGGCTGAGCATTCCACTCAAATCATACAGAGGAATCTACTGAGAGCAGACCGGTCAATGCGTGGGGCGTGACTCACGTAGCTGTAGAAGGCGTGGCAGTCGGCATTAGCTGTCGCGGTAGGTGTCATGGAGGTTCGTTTTCTAGCCAAATCAAACGAGTTCCGAAATGCTAGATCCTGGTTGATAGCATGGAGACTTCCGAATGTGGTCGGGCAAGGCTCGTGGAAGATGGAATCTAGGTTTGGCCTAAGGCGCAGACGCAGGCGCGTGCCCACCTATTTCGACGGTTGAATACCCTGCTTGGGGGAGTACTGCACCACTAAACGGTGGTTGACTCTCTGAGGGGTTTTTTGAAACAAGGAGTATCGACTTTCTGAGTTGTGACGCTATGCTAGCCCTCTAACTGGTCAGGGATAAAGAACGGGACAAGCCAGCGTATGTGATTGGAACACCCCTGCTACTCACCGAGTCCCAAATTTCCTGGAATAGCGAGCGCTTGACCACCGTATTGCAGAGGAGCTCGAACAGGTAAGCTCTTCGATCCCATCAGCCATGTCAACTTCTCTTCTGCCCTGTCACCAAGCTTACCCACCGGCTTTCGAGGGTGGTCGCCAGAACGGTCACCGCACAGGCAACAACTATGACCAGGCTCTCGACCGGTAAAGCATTTAATGGTTTGAAGCTTGGTGCGGCACAGACCGTACAGTCTTTCGCTCGGTGGTGTGGTAGTACCAACCAATGATCAGCCTTCGACGCTTCCTGGCTCTCTGTAGGTATTGCTGCCTGCGAAATGGTTGGCTCCCGATGATCGATAACAGCCACCCTGCAGTGTCATAATAGGCACGGACCATAGGAACCGATCATCAGCTTTTAGATGCATACGGGAGGGCGCGAAAGTCATGATTGGCATGTCTATTGGTCCTCCTCATGCATGTCGAGCATATCATCACCTCTTTCGACGTGCCGCCTTGGTCACATTCCGTGCTGCATCGCCTGATGGCCTCGGAGTCTCCTCTTCTCGTCGTTCATCCGCACCTCCCGATGCAAGCGATTCTTGGGCTTTTGGCTCCAGCCTCAGGAATTCTCGAATCGTCCAGTCAAAGGCGTTGTCGTATTCGAACCCTTGTCGGCGAAACAGCTTGTTGAATATTTTCCGCAGGTGCTGATAGTCCGGCTGATCCTCGTCGCGCAAGTTGCGGACATAATTCATGTAGTCCTCAAACTCGCTTGGTAGACCTGCACAAAGTTCGTGCGCACTGATTGTCTGCTTCTTCTCCAAAACCAGCAGATATTTGGCATCCCGTTTCGCCTTGAGGCCTTGCCAAGGAAGTCTCCCACGCATGAAATACACCAGCATGTAGCCTAGTGCCTCCAAGTCATCGCGTCGGGATTGCGCTGGGGGGACAGTTAGCCGACCTTCTTGCATGGTTGAGCACAGTGGACGCGTCACCTACCAACGCCTAAATGCCCGTTGATGCTCGCGTATCTGCATGTGCCTAATAGCTGAGGAGGACGCGCTGTCACAGCACGGGGAGGAGTGGTACTCGAGCTCCACTGGTCAGGGCGGCGGTAGATCGCAAGACCTAAATCGGTCATGTAGACAACATTCCCCCGCTCACCCATACCCAGGAGGAAGTTTTCAGGCTTGACATCCCGGTGAAGGTAATTGTTTGAATGAAGACTCTCGAAGCGACGAAGTAGTTGGTCGGCGAGCATCAGCGTCGTCTTCAACGAGAATTGGTTGCCACAATATCGGAATAAGTCTTCCAAGTTCGGCCCTAGCAGTTCGAAGACCAAAATGGTAAAGTCATCTTGATGTCCATGCCAGTATACCTGAGGAAAACCAGCTTTCCCGGCCAGGGATTGATAGATGCCCACTTCCTCCTCAAGCAAAGATGGCGCGATACTGTGATGTTCGAGTTTCATGGCGACTTCGTTGCCGGTTTCAGCGTCACGCCCTGTTGAACGTGAGATTTCATTTGAAGCCACGGGCGTTGGGGATGTGGCCATACCCAGATAGACATTGCCAAAGGAACCAGATCCTAATTTTCGCACCAAGTGGTACCTGCCGCCGATGGCCATATTTTGAACACGCTGCACAAAGCTGTCCATGCTGTTGTCGTTACAATCGTCCGTCGTCGATATCCACTCATGGTGGTTTACTCATGACAGTTTAATCTTCGGCACTCGCTACACTTTCCCCCAGGGGCCTCATGTTGTCCATAGTTGCCTAGAACCCCGCAGGCTCAGGCCTGATACGCTAAGGCGGTTCACAACCTCTGATCCAATCAACCATTTCCTTAGCGCCGGAGGCTTGAAGTCGTGTCTCAACCTCCCATCCACGCGACCAATACCGTGACTGGATGCGAAGTGCTGCATCGATATCCTGCCACACTTCTTCTCTCAACATGCAACCCTGCCTAACTGGTCGCGCTATATCGTGTCCTTCTTTGAGGCCACCTCCTCACACCTTTCTCCTCGACTCTTTCTCTCTTCACTCATGTTCGCCCTCGAAGAACCCCAGTCGAGAAAGCGACAACGGTCCTCACAAGAGCCTGGGGATCTTGAGCCGGAGCCGGTAGCAAAGAAACAAAGATCTCTTTCGGAAAGCCGTGACCTCCCTCGCCATCGTCCTCCGACCTTCTGGGACACGTTGTCCAAAATTCGATTGAGTCGCGGCGCTCTCCGGGAGTTTGACCGCAGGAACATTGAAGAGAAGGTTCAGCCACCTTGCACACCCACACCGAAGGTCGAATATCCCCAAGGGCGTGCTCGCCTACGGCTCAAGAGGTTTGCTCGTCGTGGTGGGCCTGACCTATCACACCTTCGAGGGGTGCGTCTTTTCGTTTGTCCGATCGAGATCATGGTGTATGCTAATGGATGGTTGTGGCAGATTGCCAGCTTACCCCTTCGGGATCCCGACACAATGAGCGACTATGCCAGTTCTCAGAGCCTGAAACGGTCTTCCGCCTCTTCGAAGCCGACTGACTCCTCCAGAACCACCCCGTACAGCGGCAATTTTGAGCAAAAACTGATTGACACTGGCATCTACCCCAGCCTATACGAACACCCGGATGGACGCCTACCACAAAAGCCGGCGAATTTGAGCGACATCCAGGCCGCACAACGCGTCCCTCGGGCATCTCTCTCACCTTCCCGATTCACAGATGAAGATTTCGAAGCATTTCAGCGGGCAAATGCAAGAGCGTCCGGCGAGACTACGGGGATGTATAATGTACTCCCTTTCATTGCCGGAAATGAGGCGACCCATCGTTTCGAGATGGGCCTGCCAATGAGCAACCTGAAACCGTTCGACAAAGATCTCAGCGACCCCAGGCCCGACGTCTATCACGGAGCGGCACTCTCGACCATCCATCCGCGGGTTCGTAGTGACTTGGGACAATACATCATCCCATCGACGGTCGACTTAACTCGTCCGGCCGCTCCGAATTTCTTCGTCGAGGGCAAGAGCGCTCAAGGTCGAGCGGATGTGGCAAAGAGACAAGCCCTGATTGATGGAGCAATGGGAGCCCGAGCCATGCACCAGCTCCAGAATTACAAAGCCGAGGAACCAGAATATGACAACAAAGCACGAAGCTTCTCCGCTACCTACCAAGACGGCCATCTTCAACTTTATGCACACCATCTCACTGCGCCTCTCACTCCCGGAGGGGAGCCAGAGTATCATATGACTCAAACGGGTTCATACGCAATGACGCACAATACAGAGCGGTTCCGGGAGGGTGCTACTGCCTACCGGGGCGATCGAGACCTAGCAAAGACAGAGCGGGACAGCTCTATTGCCCACGCCAACCAGGTGGCTCGCCAGATGCCTGCGCCCAGCCCCAACACAAGCTTCACGACCAGCCGCACGTCCCAGTCGACGGCCGTTATTACCGGGTCTGACACCTCTGAAGACGAGCTGGCTCGCGACGAAGTAACCCCAGTCAAGCGCCTGAGACTCAGTGCGGCGTCATCTGTAAGCTACGATTCTACAACTAGACGAGATAGTCGCGCTACCTTCGAAACCCCAATGGCTATTAGCAGAGCACCCGTGACTTCTCCACAGAATACCACGTCGGCATCCAGACGCAGTGGACGGACTTCTGCGGAGGGAAGCATATTGAGGTATTCAACTACCCACACACGGAATGGAACGGACGGATCTTCAATGGAGAGACCTTCAGACCTCTCCGGGCAATCTCAAAGCGTGCAGGGCTCGGGACGAGGTCGTCAAACCCGTCCAATGGTTGAGGTTACTTAGAGCGGATGCGCTATAAAGATGAGTCGGGTTGGTGCGTCGAGCACCGGGGCAAGTCAGCGATTGCGAGAAGGATGGACGGCCGACTCTCTACTGCGCTCGTCTCAACGTCTTCACGTATCGGCCCAATGGCAACAGGCGTCGGTGAATGCACTAAGAATTCTAAGGAGGCGGGAAAGCGTTAGTGTAAACGAGGTCAGCATTGCTCCGCATGACATCTGTGTTTCCAGTCACTTTTAGTCGCCATGGGATACATACTGTAGTGTTTGGGACTTTTCAGCAATGTCTCTCGTCGATTCAACTATACTTGTCAGGCGTAAGAAGAAAGTCGACTTTGGCGGTCTTTGCCTCCGCTTCACGTTGATGCCCTACTTGATGAAATGAGCCTTGGTACTTCCTCCGATCGACGGTATCCCAATCCTTCGTTCGCAGAATATCCTTACATATGTACCAAGACTTGACACTTTCATGCCCGGCTTCCGTGAACTGTCGACAAATCAGTCAAACTGCCATGGAAGAATGCATATCAGCAATGTCCCGATAGACATGGATCGTCTCCTATCAGGTTTACAGCAGCGTTCAGGTAAATATGACCGAGCAGGTGCCGGGCCTTAGTGTCTGTGGCTCGTTGTGTTATCATCGAGAGCCAATCATTCCCGCCGTGATGCAGGCAAGAGATACTAACCCCACAAGTAGGCGCGACTGAATGCTTCAGCAGCATGCCCTGCTTGTGCACATCGGCCACACACTACCTCGTTCGATTGGCACCGAGCCTCTTGGTGGCCGTATTGGTGACACTTCTAACATCTCGTAGGGACTTGTCGTCTTTCATATCGCCGCGTGTACGCCATCTCCCTGCCGATGTCCATTCTCCCTCTCGCCAACAGTGCAGCCTCGTGCGGGTGAGTCAAGAACATGACGACCGATCCATACATCTTGTGTCGCTCGGCTGAGCCAGCGGATCCGTTCAATTTGTACTCCGTTTTCCTGTGCCACCGCCTCCGTCGCTTCTTTGGACACTGCCAGCGTCCCATCCGGGCTGAGGATGGCGCGATGGACTCGATCAACCTTGACCGGATTGTTCTCCGAGCATGCGGGCCTGGTCAAACCGATCCGCTTGCAGCCACTGGACGTGCTGTCGCGCTGTCTTGGCCATTTCCTCCGAAGCGAAGGAGAGCTTGACTTGGTGCACCTCTCCCGCTCGCCTCTGCACGTTGGTCTGACTGAGATCGACTATAATGTCGGACTGCGATAAGTTCGACGGTTGGGAAGCGGAGCTACTAGGGTTCACCGAGCTTCTGGGAGGAGACGGTCGGGACGCCGGCCGAGGAACTGTTCGCGGCGGGCGCATTTGCAACCACCTGGGCCCAGCTTTGTGTCATCTTGATTGTTCATTCGCACTGTTCTTGATCAGTTCCATCATACGTTGATTCTGGGTTTCCAAGGCCACAATGCGCTCCACGCTCCACGTTCTTTTGGCAATCTCCAGTAATGCCTCAATCTTGTTCTCGTACGCCTTCAGGCGGTCTTTCATTTTCGTCTCGTAGCTCATTGCCATGCCTTGAACCAGTTGTAGGACTTGGGCCATGGCCAGGGTGGATGTTTCGGTTTGGACTTGCGCCTGTGGTGATTTCGGCGGTCGACCACGCCGACCTTTCGTCTGTGGTTCATGTTCCGTGTTCTCGCTATCAACGCCTATGTCGCTGAGAGTTCCGTCATCAATCTCGCGCGCGCGTTCCGTTGGCTTCTTGGGCCGTAAGGATCATCGTTGAGTTTGCGGAATTGACGCGTCACGGGCGTTCGAGCTCGTTGGAGTAGTTGGAGTGGTGTCGATTCGAGTCGCTGGGCCTTCGGTGGCAGAAGAGAAGTGATAAAGAGAGGCTGGGGCCTCCCCCAAAGCAAGGGCTTCTACTGTCGCCATCTCTCTCCTCGACTGTGGCAAGGGGTTATAGAGTAATCTTCTGATCGGTGTGGTCGTGCTGACCGTCTGGCAACTGAACCAAAGCCTCACCCCGAGGGGCTCAGTTTGCCTCCACACGCAGGACCATGGCCGACCAGATAACTTCTGAGCCCTGGAGAACGAAACGACCATGATGACAAGGCTGATCCGACGCTGGCTCATCATCGCCTCCAATTTGGATCTCGTCCGTGTGTTTGCGAGAGGTCTCTGGACGACGTCCAAATCATCTCTGGTCAGAGAATAGATACGAGAGCGCGGAGATGCCGCAAGTCAAACCTATTTCCCACTCGCTTTGGAACTTTGATTATTCCGTCAGGTATTTGACCTTGGTCCAATCCCACACCCAGCGAGGTGGTATCCCTTGAGAAGGTCTACTTCCGACGACCGCAGTGGTTGCCGACCCCGACTGAAGATCGTCGACATCCGTCACGTTTATCAACATAGCGCGGAGGGCTGTCCTCACCTGTGCGTGCATTTCGGTAGCTAATGACATGCATACGCTGAAAACACGCACGGACCCTAACATCTAGCCACCAATATTCCAGAGGCATCTGAGAGGAGTCATGGATCACCGTTTCACATCCTGGACTAAACCTGATACAACAGTCTACTCGCCTGTTTTTGCGGGTGCACCTCTTAGTCTCTCAGTTATCCTTATTTATCTCCTATCCTGTTTACCAACCGCCACTGACCGGTTGCGCCTTTGATCTCTCCCTCATCTCCTCCGCTCGTCAGCGGCCATCGCAGCCAAACGCCCAGATAATCCTGATGGGATGCCCACGAAACGTCAGAAGACAGCGGGCGGAATGGATCCTAAAGACAATCCTTACCTTGCTCATTGGCACGACAATGAAGCGAACGGGTACACAAATGGCTCCTCGACCCCACCGAACCGCAGCGACGGACCCCTCGCCGACTTCCAGCGGCACAAGACCACCGCTGCCATTAAGGTCGAGTCCCTCCTCGTTTCGCCCATCTCGAAGGCTTCTGCTCAACAAAGACCTGGTTGTGCCGGTCGTACTCGGCCTAGAAAGTGTTTCCGGCTGTACACTGAAGGTGCCTTCAAAAAGGAGCTAATCGAGCAAACTTACCCTGAGATCCTCTGTTTCAATCTCTCGTCTACCATCCTGGAGCTGAAGAAACTCGGGATTGACGACCTCGTGCACTTTGACTTGATGGATCCTCCTGCTCCGGAGACCTTGATGCGAGCACTGGAGTTGAATTATCTCGCATGTCTGGACGACGATGGGAACTTGACAACCATGGGCAGGCTCGCGTCCGAGTTCCCTCTAGATCCGGCACTGGCAGTCATGCTCATCTCACCCGAATTCTACTGTTCGAACGAGATCTTGAGCTTGACCGCTTTGCTCTCCGTACCTCGGATCTTTGTAAGACCTGCGCCGGTTTGACACCGAAGAGGCTGCACAATGGATAAAGGTTCACGGAATAGTTTATGGTCAAAGACACATGGGCGTGTCGGCCTACGACCCGGAAAAGAAGAGATGTTATAATTGCCACGAGCCCGGGCATTTCCAGAGAGACTGCACAAGACCAAGGAGGTGTCGCCACTGCAACGGCGAACATGACCGACGAGACTGCTCATTTGACGGAGAAGCCAGAGGCAACCACGTCAACGGGCCAGAACAGACGGAAGCCGGTGATGACAATGGACCTACTCCGGCAATCCGCCATCAATGAATCAAAACACACTGAAAATATTGCAGTTGAACATTATGAAATCACGCGCCGGTGTGGAGGCCCTCATCAATGACCAAGCAACACAGGACCTCGATGTACTGGTGATACAAGAACCATCAATCACGACTTACCAGACATATGTCAACCACCGCCTCTGGTACACATATCAACCAACCAACCTAGATGGCCATATCCGAAAGCGTAGCCTTATCTACGTCAATAAAAAAGCCTCCACCTCAGCACACCGCCAAATAGCCTGTAACCATCCAGATGTCACGGCAATCAAAATCCGGAACGAAAGGAGGCAAATACTGGCGTTCTCGGTATACATAGAACCTATTGACCTGCATCGTGTCCACGAAATACAAAGCATGCAAGCCACCCTGAACGAGATCGTGGCGACAATCGAAGAACATAGTCGAAACTGCCCAATACCAACCAGCCTCATCATAGCCGGGGACTTCAATCGCCACCACCCGGCATGGAGCGGTACATACGTGTATGCTCGTATCATGACGCATGCAGAAGAACTGATCAATTTCATTCACGCCAAAGGACTGTCGTCGTCTCTTCCTAGCGGCACTCGACAATGAATCAGACCGATCTTCGCATACTGCAGCTGAACATCATGAAATCGCGCGCAAGGAATGGATGCACTGATCAATGATCCCGCAACACAAGACCTCGACATTCTCTTAATACAGGAAAGAATATTGAAGACACTGGAATACTATACAGTGCTCCCTCTTCCTCCGCCGGTTTTGGAAGCACCGGAACCGAAAGTCTCACGCTGTAGGCATATATTCCAACGAGTCGTGACTAGGCTAGTAAGCTCTGAGTGATAAGCTCAGAGTAAAGAGTAAAGAGTGATCTGCACAAGGCAAAGTCGATCATAAACACCTTGAAATGACCAGTGAATCGGTCATTTCGAATGAGGAAATCCAGGAATTTCATGTCTTCATTCAGGATGCCTAGATTTCCGAGCTTGCGGATAATCTCAATAGCAGCTTCGCCGATCTGCTGCCATTTTGGCCGTGGAAGCCAATTCATAAAATAACTAAACCGATAGATGACCAGCATCCCCGAATAGATTTTGTCCTCAGGTCAGTCATACCACTCGCCCTTGCATTGCCTTGGGGCACATTGCTCGATGAGTCGTTCCTTCGCGGTCGATAGTCCTTGTTCAGGTCAGGGATGCCGTGACGCGTCGCTGCAATGGTGTGTCGGACTCGATCAAGTCCGCGCCTTCGGGAGAGAGGATTGAATTATGCGAGACATCCGTGGTCTTAAAGAAGGCGACGTATGAGTTTCCCAGGGGTTCTGGGCGGAAGTTGCGGCTCAGTCTACTAGAGCTATGAATGTGGCCAGGCTGTCGACCGCGGGAACTTCGAGGAGTGGTAGGGTTGTTTCCAAGGCCGAACTGTAGCAGGAATCGGCTGATGAAGGTGACGAACGACGACATCGCCCTTTTGTAAATGGATTGCAAGAGTCTGTTAAGTTCTAGTTTAGAATATAAGAACCTGTCTACTTCCTTGTATGGCTTACCCGAAGATAAATGAATGCATGGAGAGCTCCGATTGTGCGTGAGGAAGATGTCCTTATTGGGTGCCCTCGCGTTTCTCTCTTTTACTGTAGATCTTCTCACTGGGAGAAGATAGGTCTCTCACAGGCGAAGACATGACTAAAAAAGTATTGAAAGAGCCCTCAATCTGCACCAGACTTGACATTGATACCTGGTTGTTCCTCAGTATTCTTATGCTCGGCCGTACTTATTACATACTGCCTTAAAAGAGTTAACTCATCTGTCGCAGGTAGACGGTGTGTGAATAAAAGGACTGGGGATTATGCTTCGACCATTCGTAACCCCGATCGGAAATATCGAGCCGAACGAAGTATGGCCAGTGGCTGTTTCATGTTGGGAATCGCTGGGCGAGGATATGTATCGTCAACTTCTTTTTCGCTTCAGTGCCAGACCTACCCACCGACTTCCAAGGGTGGTCGCCATTACTGTCGCTGCGCAGGCAACACCAACGACTAGAGTCTCAACCAGTTAGACCGCACATCAGCCTGCCTAGACTACACAGTGGACGCCACGGTCGCCGCAGACAACAATGACGACCAGCCTCTCAACCGGTGAGGCATTTCATGGCTTTCAAGCAGACTTTCGCTCAGGTGTCTGCCAATGCCATCCAACCATTTGCCATTTAGATTTCCTGCCTCCTGTCGGTATTGATCCCGGTGAAATGGTTGGCTCTGGATGACAGATACCCTCCATCCCCATATTGAGATCTTCCCTTTCGACAAATTGCCTCAGGGCGTCTGCCTTTTTGTCCATTCATTCGTGATTATTGCGCAGTCGGTACGACAAAGCTTGAAAAGGCTGGACATTGACTGCCTATTGTTCTTCTGGGATGCCACCTGCTAGCCTGCGGGTCTTTCTGAGCCAAACCGTAAAAGTTGGCCGGCCTTGATGCCAAAGGAAGACGGGAGAGTGCAAGGAGGCGCAGCTGTCTGACATCAAACGAGAAGCATAGGCACTTTCCTTGCATGGCAAATGCCGACTGCCAATGAATCCGCCATGCCCAGCCACCTTCACACAACCATCTTTCTGCTCGACGAGTTTCAGCTTTCAGGCGTTTGGCGTAAATGGTTGGGCCCTGGTGGCCCGACTCTTCTTGCAACCCTTTTGAGTCGACGTGTTCGGATTGCGCCCAATCTGGACTCCTGCAACGGGGATGAGAGTTGACTGTCCCGGGCTTTCGAAGACATGGGTCGAGGTACCTGCCAAAACTCCGCCGGCGTAGTTATGCCACGTGATTGCAGGATAGCGAGCAGTTGAGGAGGATGAAACCCGGCAAGATTCTATCAATACCTGAATGTGAGCGAGTGGAAAAGCCTCATTCTTCGCCATCTTGGCCTTCACGAACCCAATCAGTGGCACTGTCGCCATCCACGCTGCAAACATTTTGAAGACTCCGCTTGATTCTACAGTGGCTTCGACAAATCAGCCGTACCCGCATGGAAGCTGAAATGTGAACTGTGTGCCATAGAGACGATTAAGGAGATAGCCCATCGCGGTTATGACGTGACCCGGCTTGATCAGACTTTTGCATCCAGAATGATCTCGTAGAGGCGGTTAATCGTTCTTGTGTCCGACGCACTCTTCCTCTCCGATGCTCTCTTCCTCTCCGATGCTCTCGTCCTGTCCGATGCTCTCATGTTTCTGATCGCTCTCCTCGCAAAATGCGTCTTCCTTCCCTTCCTGCGAAAAGTTGTGCAGCTTTAGCGCGTTGACAAAGCCATGCCGCTCAACATCATAGCGGAATAATTCAAATTCGGCATCACTAGGCGGAGGACTGTCTCGCGGCTTTTCCAGAATTTCCCTGATCTGCTTAATCTGTGCTTCGTCTAGTGGCTCCTGCGTTTCGGCCATGAATTCAAGGCTCTGGTTCACTTCATTCGCAATGATATGAAAGTGAATGCGTGGGAGCGAGGAGGTCTGCTCCCATACAAAAGTCGAAATAGTGCCCTCTGGGGGGTGGCCTTGGTTCGTCTGCGACATAAAAGCTGCGTCAGACAATGTTAGATTATGGATCTTCCGGTACAGATATTTCAGATTTGTTAGGATATTTAACACTAAGGGCCTTTCAACTAGAAGAAAGGATAAATAAAATACTCGCATAACGTACCTGGTGAAGCTTGCAAAGAGCTGCACAGTTTAATCGCCTACTCTCGGTATTTTCTAAGCGAGAGATTATGTTGAATTGTGGATAGATTATAACTTGAAATTGGACGAAACTCTTATTATAAAACTTTGGCACGAGGCACACCGTGCTATTTGGAAAGCAGGGAGAGTCACAGTTGGTAGGTGGGTGGGGTTCAGGCTTCTTCTAATACCCTGGTTAGTGGGATTAATAGCCCGAGACAGATAGATCCAGTTGTTGGAAGCATTGCTGGCACACAAATTTCCAGCTAGAGCCATGTCTTTTGAAATGATAGGCCCTAGTTGAGATCATACAGGCCGCGGATTCGTTTTCGGGAACAATTTAATGGGTTTCGAGCAGGCTTCGCTCAGTGGTCTGCCAATGTCAGCCAACCATTTACAATTTACATTTCCTGCCTCCTGGTCGGTATTGCTCGCGGTGAAATGGTTGGCTCTCGATGACCGCAGTAATTCTTGCAAGGGATTTCTCTGACATTGGTTCTGTAGGCTCTGCCTATTTATGAAACAGTTATTTCGACGAAGGCTACACAAAAAGAGGTCAGGAGCCAGCCTCCAGACGACTCGAAACCATTGGAATAATTCTCCCCTCTGTTGTTACAACTCGGCAAACCTTCCTTCCCCTTCATCCCCAGTCTGTTAGCCCCCACGGGTGCCTGCGCGGGTTTGCTTGTGATCTTCCCTAACACCGCGGACAACTCCAGCACAGCAGCAACCTGTGGAAACGCCTAACCCTCGCAGAAGCAAGCCACTGCAACAGCTGATGAAGCAAATGTCATCGCTCAAAGTCAGTGCGCTGAGCTATAGCCACCGAGCCCACTTGCTGAACTTTGTTCAGAAGGCAACCAACTATAATATAGGATGCCTCAAGACGTCAAACGAATGCCTCTTTCACCGCTATTTGTTTCCTATTAAGAACCATTTGGGTCCCTCTTCGATAGTTCAGCAAACCGAGTGAAAATATTCATATTACTGAAATCCGCAGTGTCCGTGCTGTGCCACTAACCGCTGGCTTTTGCGTAAGGTACTGTTTCTACTCGTGGCAGTCTGTTTCGTTCCGGGACTTCTTTTGGCGATCGGACGCCCCCTCTGTGTAGATTGTTGTCCAGAGGTCACATCTCGTTTCGGAGTCTTAGTGACTTTCGCAGAACGAACGGAATGTAGAACATTCATATTAGGGACTTGCCTTGTTTGGCGGTCCTTGGACGGTTGCAATCGTTCGCTTCGGCGACGGGGGATAGGCTTTTCAACAGGATGTTGCTGTGTTGTGCTCGGTGATAGAATCTGAGCGCGTATGACCTGCCTTGTGCGATCCGGCTTTCTCTTTGACGACTTCGAGATCCTAGAGGAAGAATATGGACTGAGAACAGACTTGGTCTCTACATCTTTTCGCCGATGCGGCCGAGCACGCAGTGTCTGCTTCCGGCCAATTCCCCCGAAACGTTGGGTCACATTGTTCCTGCTGTCATTGTTAATATATCCGCATTCGGCCGCGATGGCGGGATATTGGGCGTCGATCCACTTCACAAACACTTCCCATCTCTTGACATCGAGCTGCGCCGCCCTTAGCTCAGCTCCAGCTATAACCACGACCTCCTCAGCGCATTGTAGTTCAGAGCCATCACGGAGTCTCCTCATTTCTTCAGATCCAGATACCTGCTTCAGGTTATCTCCTGCAGAATGGAGTTTCTGTTGCGCTATTTCAATTAGCGCGGTCTCTTTCTTTGATTTGTTTCGTTGTGCGGCCTCTAATTCTTTCTCTGCTGATTCCACTCTCGAGTTCGCCTCGGCAATCGCTCGTCTCGAGGCCACAATGTCCCCTATTCGAGCGCTCAGAACTTGAGGATCGCTGATGACATCGGTCAGTCGTGATTGGGCATCCTTCAATTGCTTCTCTCTGAGCAATAGGTTCTGCTTCGCCGGCGCGACCAGTTTCTCATATGCTTTGAGCCTCCGGTAGTAGAACGCACGAAACTCGTTCCAGTCCTCCAACCGGTTCTGCTGGTGTCGGTCCTCCAGCACTGGGAGATCCCATTTGCATCCTGCGTCTGCTTGACTTTCCCGAATGAGGGTTTCGTACTCTTGAAGCCGATTTCGTGGGACGTAATATCTCCGCTTTCGATCTTGATATTCCCGGAATTCCCTCCACTCAATGAGTTGATAACGGAATTCAGCGTAATACCCGCCATATTGAGAATGCCAAAACCAGAGGATGTCTCTATACTGCTCATACTCTTCGGGGTTGTCTATCACGTCGTACCCGAAAGTCACAGGATGAGACGGTCGACCTCCTTCGGCCACTAAAGCATGATAGGCTTCCACTTCCTCTTGCCAGCCCTCCTCTTTATCTTTCTCCGGGTCGATAGTCGAAGCGGACGACGAGCGGTAGCCCGGGGCTGGGGGTGACACTCTCGAAGAAAGACGGCTACACTAGAAGTCAATAACTTTTATGTCAGTCGGGGAGAGGAAAATCGTACCCTAATCGGTCCCCAAGTTCGCCCGCGTCTATGGGCCGCGACTGATCTTTCTCGGCGCGCTGGTCAACAAGTTTTCTAAAGAGGAAAAAAAGGCCAATCATCAGCATCGCAGTCCGTAAGGGTAAGAAAACCAAATAGATTCTCACCGTAAATGTGCTAGATGTTCCTCAGTTTGGTTCTCCGGATCTTTAATCCCAACAAGGCTAAATTATCGTCAGTAACAAAAAGATGGACGCAAAGGCAGTCGATGATTTTCGTACATTTCATCCCCCAAGTCATCCACCGTTAGGCGGAGGAGTTCGTGGGCGTACACTTCGATCGTCATGGCGATGGTGAATGAGGTGGTTAGAGGGGTGGACGTTGAGGGGGGAACAAAAGAAAAGGTGGTCACAGTTAATGTCGCCGCAGTCACCTGACCGTATTAAAGGTGCTGGTGTGGCGCCGTGGCTGGGCATGAAAATGATAGGCTCCTGGTGATCCTGGCAAAAGACGCTAAACGTTAGCGTAAGCGCCAACCCGGCCCAATTAGAGGGGATAGGTATGTATTGTATTGTGGATTTGCCCCGCGGTCGGGCAGCCTGACTGTTTAAATGTGTTCAACCGCCCTGCCGCAGAGGACAATCATTCTCCATGTTCTGCTCCGACAGAGATGGATGACCCAAATATCTTCTTGACCCTCACCCCCTGTGATAAATGGGGACTGACCGCCGATTCGTTCCGTTTACCACATAATGTTGCTCGATATGTCCAGCCGTGTCCTATCAGCCGCGAGACCACGCCTGGTGATTCTGTCCACGACGAAACTCCGGTGAACGAACTGGAATACTTCCACCGCATCCAATTGCGTTTTGACCAGGAGACCAAAGTCAAAGGCCGTGTCACATTTGGAAGTGATCCCGAACTGTGTGATGTACTTCTTGATTCGAGAAGACCACGATTTTACATCACTTTCGATAGCAAACAACGACCCGTGATCTGGGATGACTCCAACAATGGTTTCACTGTCAGCTATGACGGGCAAGCTAAAGACGAGCGGCGAAATCACTTTAAGTGGATCTTCTTCACCGGGTATAAGACAATCAGAGTCACGATACCGCTCCGGAAGGAGAGACAACTCGCCTTTGACGTCCACCTCCCTCCGCACTACAAGACCCATCGAGAGGAATACAAAAACAACGTGGAGAGGTTCATGGCTGATGCTCCTCAAGACTATGACGTGGCCTTCGACAACCTAGCTCTCCGCAGCGAGGGACCCTCGTTCGCGCCGAGTGAATCCCTCTCTCCAACCAAACGACCTATTTACTTGAAGGGAAGAGAATTGGGAAAGGGCATTTTCGGACGGGTGTGGAAGGTGCAGGACGCTTCTACGGGGTTTGAATACGCTGGGAAGAAGTTTTTCCATTCGACAGGCTGGGAGCGGGAAATTGAAATCATGAAAAAGCTTCGACATGTATGATAACAACTATCCTTCGGTCTTCCTAAGTTACTGACACTCTCTAAAGGACCATGTCGTTCGGTTTTTCGACTTCAAAAGGGACCCGGGACCACTTCTCGTGATGGAATATGTGCCACTAGGAAATTTACAACAGCAAAACACAGACAGCCCGATTGCCGTGGAAGAATGGTCAGTCCTGCTATATCAATGTCTCACAGCTCTCGATTATCTCCACCATCGCAATATAGCGCATCGAGACCTCAAGCCTGACAACATCCTCGTATGTTCCAGGACCCCCTTTTGGGTTAAAGTGGGAGATTTTGGTCTCGGCAAAGAAGACGAAGATGAAGACTTGAAAACACGCTGCGGGAATGACCGATATTCAGCCCCAGAAGCCTATTCCAATCGGCCTTACACAAACGCAGTGGATATATGGCAGTTGGGAGTGATTGTCATGGAAGGTCTCTATGGACTCCCTCGCGATACACGACGAAAAAATGTGAAACAGCCTAACGAAATTCAACGGCAGGCTCTTGGCTGGTGTCAGCTTATTATTGAAGCAGCAGAGGACTGGGAGTCGGATTCAATGATAGACTTTCTTAGGGGATGTATGATCATATGGGAACCAGCAAAGCGACTCCCCGCGGACGAATGTGTTCAAAAGGGATTGGAAGCCGGCCTTTTCACCGGAGTATTTTCGCAGACGGGAAATGTCACCCCCCGATTACAACCCGATGGAGGCACTGGCGATGTCAATATAAAAGAAGCGTCGACCGTCATGGGACCCTTGTGGCAAAATGTCAGGACGTCCCCCAGAAACGAAGAGCGTACATTGCGATTACGAGGCACTCCTTCTCCGCCGCTCCACGAATGCGAACAAGTACCACAGTCTCATGGAGGCATAAGCTTGAACGACGACGAGAGCACTTCACTGGTTACTCCAGAACGATACGACAACAGGTTTGCTAAACGCAGACGGACCACGGACGATTTTGAGCCTAACCTTCAGTTTCCTGGTTCAGTCCAGCAACTTGGCTGGCCTCAGCTTCCCCAAGTAGCGGCTAATCGCGGTGAGAAGGGTTCAATGGGTAGGGAAGGGTACACCGCAAGACCAGCCGTGTCAGACGAAGACCCAGATCAAGATGATGAGATCACGGAGATTCCGCCAGTCCAGCCACCTCTTGAGCGACGCGGCAAATTTATCGTGCAGTCCACTGAGGAACACCAAGCCCTTTTACGCATAATAGATGGCCAAGTGAACTTTACTATGGACACGTCATCAATTGCTCCTTGGATCGATATTCACACTGCACGGGAGCTATGCTCAATTGCCAATGTCGGTGCAAAGTTTCAACCGCTCTTTTCTTTTGGAGAAGCCCGACAAGCTCAGGTCCCGGTGATCCGGCCCGAGCCGCAACAGCAAATGATACAGAACGGGGCAGGGCTTCCTGCATTTACGCCTCTCATCTTTAACGGAAACACTGTTTTAGTCCGTAATGCGGACTCTTGGATCAATGCGACTCAAATTCTTCGAGCGGCCGGGTTTAATCGCCCCCCATTTAGTTGGCAGGATCAGAACTTCGCCTATGAGAGAGTGGGGCCCCTGGGAGTCTTTGTAAATGTCGATATCGCCATCCGATTCTGTGAGCTCTACAACTTACCGGAGCTTGGCATGATTTTGCGAGGAGAATTCCAGGGAGAGCATCAAGATCTAGTGTTCACGCGTCGACAGCGCCAGAAAGACAAGGATAAGTTTCACCTTGTCAGTTGCGCGAAGGACACTGTGGCAGTCAGGCGGAGTGACTTGAAAGTCAACTTGGCTCATATTTTTAAAGCGTCACCGGCGCATCGCAGTCATCGTGACGCTGCATTGAGGTTCAAGAAGAGGAACCCTTTTTCTGTCGAGGTTGTGCGAGGCGACTCGAAGACTCAAGGTTCATACGTCGACATCTCACTAGCAACCAATCTTTCTCAGTTACTTGGCTTGCCCTTGATCGCCAAAGCCCTCGTTCAGCTAATCGGAGAGAATTTGTTACCGCAGCGCGAAGGACCTTCTACGGCGGCACAACCCAAAGGCATCCTAGCACAACCTGGACCGGCCAAAGATATCAACAATGGTGACAACTCAGGCCCAGACATGACCATCTCCGAGATCGATAGGCTATTGAACGTTTCTCAGCCGTCCTTTAGGTTCATGATGCCATCACGGCACTCACAATCGTCGCGCTTAGGAATGGATCATCCGCAGAACAATGGAGGCGTGCAGAAGCCAGGTGAATGGATGAGCCAAATCAGCTTGTCCTCCCTCATCATTCCATCCGACCTTTCATGTTTCAAGCAAGACGAGCCAGAAAACTTCCCGAATCAGGAGCAGGATCAGGAGGAACGGGAAGCTTGTCCGGACCAGCCTGGTGTAGCTGCGCCCTACCCTCAACCGGGACCAGGTGTCCCAGGACCGTCTCCAACTTCCGCAACATCGCAAACTCCTCAAGTATGCAATCATCTACTTCCGTTCTTACAGCATATTGCTAATGACTTGGACCTAGAGATTCGTTTTTGTGCCGAATGAACAGCCTAAGAGGCCCCGTCGAAAACCAGAGGAAATCGAGAGGCTGTACAAATGTGGGTGGAATGGTTGCGAAAAAGCTTATGGCAATTTGGGTCACCTGAATCAGCATGTGTCGAAACATTCTCATGGACCAAAAAGAAAAGGTGACAATCTTCTCGCTTCTCAATATATTATCTAACTCGACACTAGGCCGGGGGGATGGCTAAGTATAGGTGGGACTGTGTACCGGACGGGCCGGGCAGCAGTCACATACTTGCAATTTGCGAGATCAGGGCCGTAGGATGACGAATGAGGAAAGGTCGTGCCATTCCCTTAAGGAAGTGTTACTTCTAGGATGGGAGTTGGCAAGTAAATTCCCGTACGAGGCTGGTTGCATTATCTCTGGTATAACCCAGATCGACTGGTAACGGGTGCGCAGCCATATAAGGGGGATGTCTATATTGAAGGTCAGCAGCCTTAATCATACTGGCATCATCTTTTGTAGAACCTGGGCTAATTTTCCGCGCAGGCCAACGAATTATGAACGTTGGGGAAGTCCCGCAGAAAGCACAGCTTATGCGTGATGCTAAAGTCAAGGTGATTGACGGCAGAGGTCGTACACTCATGTCTGGTCTTGGTGATGCGCATACGCATCTTACTTGGAATGGCGATATAGGTTAGTGAGACTACCCCACGAGAAATCGATATCGGGAGAGAATAAAGCTGACAACCATTCCAGCGGGTCTAGGCACTATGGGTGTAGAAGAGCATACCATTCTCACTGTACGCTCAGCTCAAATCTACCTAGACTCGGGGTATACAATGTAAGAGGTATCCAGGTCGACGTTGATGACGTATGGCGTTGACCATCATTGCTGCCAGGTGTTTCGGCGCGGCTTCGGCCAAAGACAGACTTGACTGTGTGGTCCGGGATGCCATTAACGCTGGTGACATCCCCGGCCCCAGATACTTGGCCAATGCAAAGGAAATAGCTCGTCGAGACGGGACGCTGCTGCCAAGCATTACCGCTTTCGCTGACGGTAAGGTGACTCTCATTCTTCTACTTGGAGTCTTATCGTCTAATATATCCATCTAGGTCCAGATGAAATGCGGGAAGTCATTCGTCGTCATATCGGGTTCGGCGTAGATAATATTAAGCTGAGTATGTCTGGCGAGGAAGTATGGCCCCCAAATTCCTCATTCCATATTGCAGCCGCTGACTTCGCCGCCTCAAAAGATTACAGAAACGATGCGTGCTGAAGATAGCTACTTTTCTGAAGAAGAAACTGCAGCCTGTGTTGACGAAGGTATGTTCTACTTCTATCCTTGGCTCCAAATTATAGGCACAATGTACTGACTGCAATTGAAGCTCATAAATATGGGAAAAGGTAACATTACATTTCGGAAAGGACAACCCAATACTTACAGAATGGGAAGGTTGTGCTCTCACGCGCGCTCAGCGGAGTCAGTCAAACAGTGTATCCGGCATGGCATCGAAGTTATCTTCCATGCCAGCTTCATCGATGACGAAGGCATGGATATGCTCGAAAAAGCGAAGAGCAAACATGTCGTTGCACCAGGCCTCAACTGGCTGCATGCAATGCTCTACGATGCCGATTCTTTCGGCTACAGCTACCAGAAGGCTGAACAGGTGGGATATAAGAGAGAGTACGACGCTGCAATCCGAGGATTGAAAGAGATGCATAGGCGCGGTATCACTGTACTACCGTGAGTCATAACATTACGGCACCATATGTCACGATGAATATACACGGCGGTTGTCACGAACCTGATAAGCATAACTATTAAACAGGTGCAATATCTGCTACGAAGTAGCAGGATAGACTGTCTTTTAAACACCCCTTAAAAGAGTTGGCACCTGTTCCTGACAGCGGTTCTGCTCTCCTTTCATGTTTTCATCACTCCTTTTGGATGCATGAAATCGGGATCGCTGTGTCTTCAAGGTCCTCTCTGTCGTTGACCACAGCTGTTTTCTTCGACAATACTCCGCGGGTGATTCCACTTTCGTCGAAAATATGATCGAGATCCTCTAAACTCATCTTCGCTGTCTCGGGAAAGAAAAAGTACGTCACTGGTACTATGATTACCCCATTTAGGAGAATGAAAATGATCCATCTATGGTAAGATTAGAAGTATCCATGTTGTGATGCATTGAGAGGACTTACATTTTGTAGCCGATGTTGTGGACACAGATAGGGGTAATCTCCACTACCATGAACTCGATAATCCACGTTCCCACCGAAGCAAAACGAGAGGAGTGATAAGTCATTCGTTAGGCATATCCACGGTCCTCTCCATCCCCATGTTAGAGAGTTTCATCACTTTCGACGAGTTGCCTCAGTCACATCCCGGGCTCCAGAACCTGATGGCTTCGTTGTGTCCCCTCTTCTTTGTCCCTCGTCCACATCATTCGATGCAAGCTGTTTTGGGGGTTCAGGCTTCAGCTTCTGGAATTCTCGAATTATCCAGTCAAAGACGCTATCGTATTCGAACCCTTGTCGGCGAAACAGCTGGTTAAATATTTTCTGCAGGTGCTGATAGTCCGGCTGATCCTCGTCGCGTAAGTTACGGACATAATTCGTGTAGTCCTCAAACTCAGTTAGTAGACCTACATAAAGTTCGTGCGCACTAATTATCTGCTTCTTCTCCAAAACTAGTAGATATTTGGCATCCCGCTTCGCCTTGAGGCCTTACCACCGAAGTCTCCTACGCATGAAATACACCAGCATGTAGCCTAGTGCCTCTAAGTCATCGCGTTAGGATTGCGCTAGGGGGACAGTTAGCCGACCTTCTTGCATAGTTAAGCATAGTGGACGCGTCACCTACTAACGCCCAAATGGCCGTTGATGCTCGCATACCTGCAGGTGCCTAATAGTTGAGGAGGTCGCGCTTTCACATTACGAGTAGGAGTGCTCGAGCCCCAGTAATTAGGATGAGAATTCTGGGGAGACGGGAAAGCGTTGGCGTTGAATAGCTTAGCATTGCTCCACGTATTTACGTCTATATCTCTTCCAGTCACACTGGGGTATGTGACGTTTTGGAATTTGGACCATCACCCCTCGCACACAAAGCCGGCGACTATCACACACAACATGCATAAACTCTCTGACCTTGAAGACAAAAATGTGCGCCAGTCGGAGAGCTTTGATTGGTTGAGGGAATTACTAGAGCTCCGATTATTGCGCTAACCAGATCTAGACTTCCTGATATCTCGACTATTCTTAGATTCAGATCGCACAACGCCAGACTGAGTGTATTATGTATCTGGAGAAGGGGCCCGCTGCAAGACGGGGGAATATCGAGGTGCCCCAGCTCCAAATACAAAACGAATTCTTTGGTGACATACCGTGCTATCAAGCCTCCACTTTTGACGGGACATGCACAAGGAAAGGATGAGCGGCTGTTTCATTTTGGCCCCATTGATGCACACGGTTCGCAAACAGCCAAACATCAGTTAATTATTATTAGGCGCCCGTTTTGGGCGCCAGCCCCCAATTCCTTTCATTGGGCCGCAGCAGCTTGAAATTTATATGCCACTAAGAAATAGCGGAATGCAAACTTCCAAACTCCGTCATCAGTTAAAGTACAATAACCCCAACTTAAGCGCCTTCATACATCGCTGTTGGAGGAGAGATCTTTACAGCCCCTCTTTAAACTGGACCTCCTCGTTCGAACTCGTCCTAATATTATTAAAGACATTGTATAGATTGCCCGAAATGCGCCAATTTTCGTTCGTTTGTGCATTCTCGATATCCTGCGACTGCCGCCCCTCCGACTACTTCTCATCTCAGAGGTTTAGAAGTCCTCCATCGTACCTGCCTGCGTTATCCTCATTCGTTGATCCTAAATCCTCGTTCCTACCTCACCTCTCCTCAGTGCATCTGCCTTGACGTGCACCTCCAGTCACTAAATGAAAGACTCCCTATATTTACAACAGCCAAATACCAAGATTATGATTCTGAAGGCTAGACAAAGCGATACTCAGAAAGATATGGATTTACGTCCGCCTCAGGCTGGGAGGCTAGAGAAACGAAGGAAACGCTTCCAGTCGCCGACGGGCGTAGGAAGTAATAACGGTATCAAGCGGCTGCGATCCACACAATCATCGAAAAATGATGGGGATTCGAGCGAGTTGGAGTCGCTGCAGTCTCTAGCTAGCGGCGAAGACAGCGACGACTTCTCAGAATACCGTCCCTCAACGGACAGCGAATATTCTTCAGACGGCCACGCCAACGCTCCTAGTGCCATAAGATGTAAGCGAATCTCCGAGCTCCGATGTGGGTCCCAATGCTAATAGCTTAGATTGTGGCTTGGTGATCAGGAAAGGACAGTTCGTTTTTGTCAAGAACGACTCTCCAGAGGATTGGATCGCTCGCGTGGAAAAGTTCCACCGGAAGCAAAGGAAACTTTACGTTCGCTGGATGAAGGAAGATGGTCCGGAAATTGTGATGGGTGATGGTTATGCGTGGCTCTCAGTAAACACCATACAGGATATTGCTGAAGTCGAAAGGCGCGTCACCGACCCAGACACTGAGGAGCGGTGGGTGCATAAAGTCCCGGTCCAGCCCGCTTCCTTGTCGCCTACAGGAGATCAACAGAAGCTTTTGCAGACCGTTTGGGCAGAGGAAACCATTTTGCGTCACACCCCCTCTCTAGACTGCTGCTTAGCAGGGACAGCCATATGTCCGCTTGCAGGTGATGATCCCGAGGGCGATCGCAATCTTGTCCGGCCAAGGACCACGAAGATTAAGTTGGCACCATTTCGGCCATGTGCATCTCGAGAGGGAAGTTTGCCTTCACTTTGGGATGCAGTAGGTGATTATCGTGATAATCACCCTGGGTTGAGATGTGCTGAGGTTTGATGGGGTGATCAATCGTATCTGTGAACATTCACAAACACTAGCCGATCACTGCTCAGTAGATTCCTCTGTATGATTTGAGTGGAATGCTCAGCCATACTTGCTACATTCTCATAATAGACGGTGTGTTGATAAAAGGACCGGGCACGCGATACCAGTGTGCGTCTTTTATGGCGCTCCTTACGCGTCTTCTGACCATGTTCTTCAATATCCATGACATTATCTGTCTTCATGAGCCACACAGTCTCCGACGTCGACCTGCCGACAAACTAGCAATGAAGGGGATGTATGAGGGTATGCACTCTACTGAGTAATCATTGCACATCCAGGCTTGAGTGTAGGTCTCCCCCTATATGGCATATGTATCTGGGGCAGCATCGTGGAATAGATACTGGTCAAACCACTCTTCAGCATCAAAGATAATTGCCTTTGTTGAATAAAGCTCGTTGAGCACACTGTTCAGTTCTGCAGAAGGAGTAAGCCGTGAACCATGAATTTAAAAATTAAGGCTCACTGGATGGCTCTAGCTGGTGCAGTGATTAGAGTGAGAACTTAGAGCCCTCATGTTGAGTCGAGGTTGATCGGTTTACACATACATTGACTCCTCTCGGTCCAAACAACAGTAAAAATACTACGCAATTATTTTCGAAACTTGAAAAGCGCGTGTTTTGTCATACCAGAGAACAAAAAAATCCCAGTCATTGGCTTCCTCGACTAGCTACACAGCACCGGAGCGCTTCGTGCTGCACTGTAATTTCCATGCTACCCGATTCATGTTTGATGGGTACGGGACAAGAGGACTGCGTTTCCAATGACTGCTCCAGGACTATTGGGATGCCAATGTCTTGACCGGGATGTGACGGTTGCTAATCGGGCAGCCGTCTCCTCTTTGGGAATTTAGACCTGGCCCCAGTCTGCGGAGTGCTCCAGTCAAAGACATTATCTTGGACATCTTCCGGAGGAGCTGATAGCCGAGCAGACACGAGCGCGTGATGAGCTCGAACCCGTCAGCCTGGGCCACACGATGGTCGCCAACGGTCGCCGCACAGACAACAATGACGACCAGCCTCTCAACCGGTGAGGCATTTGATGGCTTTCAAACAGGCTTTCGCTCAGTCTGCCAATGCCAGCCAACCATTTGCAATTTAGATTTCCTGCCTCGCGGTCGGTGTTGCTCCCCAGTGGAATGGCTGGCTCTCGATGACAGATACTTTCCACCCTCTAACGAGTTGCCTTGGTCACATCCTAGGCTCCACTACCCTGATGACTTCGTGGTGTCCTCTCCTGGCCTCTCGTCCACGGCCTTCGATGTAGAGGGCTCCTAGGCGTCAGGCTCAAGCCTCTGGAATTCCCGAATCGTCCGGTCAAAGACATTGTCGTACTCGAACCCTTGGCCGCGGAAAAGTTTGTCGACATCTTCGGGCCGATCCTCATGACGCTTGGCTAGACCCCGCATAGAGCCACAGGTCGCCTGCTTGTTCAAAACTAGCAGTTGCAAAAAGAAGGCAAATAAATATTCATATTACTTGTATCCGCAGTGTCCGGATTGCTGTGCCAACCGTTGGCTTCTGCGTAAGGTTCTGTTTCCACTCGTGGCAGTCTGTTTCGTTCCAGGACTTCTTTTGGCGATCGAACGGTCCCTCTGTGTAGATTGTTGTCCAGGAGTCACATCTCGTTTCGAAACCTTGGTGACTTTCGCAGAACGAACGGAATGCAGAACGTTCATGTTAGGGACTTGCCTTGTTTGGTGGTCCTTAGACTGTTGTAATCGTTCGCTTCGGCGAGGTAGGATAGGCCTTTCAACAGGAAGTTGCTGTATTGTACTCGGTGATAGAATCTGAGCGCGTCTGACCTGCCTTGTGCGATCCGGCTTTCTCTTTGACGACTTCGAGATCCTAGAAGAAGAATTTGGACTGAGAACAGACTTGGTCTCTGCATCTTTTCGCCGATGCGTCCGGGCACGCGGTGTCTGCTTCCGGCCATTAACCCCAAACCCTTGGGTCACATTGTTCCCACTATCATTATGAAGGTACCCGCATTCGGCCGCGATGACGGGATATTGGTCGTCAATCCACTTCACGAACGCTTCCCATCTCTTGACATTGAGCTGCGCCGCACGTAACCCACCCTCGGCGTGGGCCATAACCTCCTGGGCTATATGTAGATCATAGCCATCACGCAGTCTTCTCATTTCCTCAGAGCTAGAAACGTGTATCAGACAGTCTCTTGCGGACCGAAGTTTCTGATACGCTGCCCTAATCAGGCTGGCCTTTCTCTTTGAATTGTTTCGTTTTGCGGCTTTCAATCCATTCTCTGCTGATTCCACTCTCGATTTCGCATCAGCCACCTCTTTCTCTGAGGCCGTAATCTCATGCAATCGGCTGTAGAGGACTTGCGGATCAGTAATGACATCGGTTAATCGTGTTTGTGCTTCCACTTCCTCTAGCTTTTTCTGATAGTGCAAGAGCTCCCGCTCAGCGGGCTCGATCCTTTTTCGATAGGCTTTGAGTCTTCGATAGCAAAAGGCCCGAAACTCGTTCCAGTCCTCCAACCGGTTCTGCTGGTGCCGGTCCTCCAGCACTGGGAGGCCCCATTTGCATCCCGCGTCTGCTTGACTCTCTCGAATGATGTTTTGATACTCTTGAAACCTGTTCCGCGGATTGTAAAATTCTCGCATCCGATCTTGAAACTCCCGGAACTGCCTCCAATGCCCGAGTTGGCAGGAAAATACACTTAGGAAGCCGCATCCACCGAAAGATTGCCAAAACTTGATAATATCTTGATACTCTCCAGGATTATATAGCACATCGAAGCCAAGATCAATAGGGTGTGATGGCCGGCCCCCGTCAGCTTTTAGAGCACAATATGACTCCTCTTCCCCGATCCAAGTCATTTTTCTGATTTCTTCCTCAGTAAAGGATGGAGTGACGGACAATGAGCGGGAACGGGAGGAGGGCGTCGACTTTCGCGAAGGGAGACGGCTATGTTCGTAGTCAACAAGTCTGAGCTTCTATTTCAGCGAGGAGATGCTCGTACCCTAGCCGATCCCCGAGCTCGTCTGCGTTCACCGCCCGCGAGCAGTCTTTCTCAAACCGTTTATCGATGAGTTCTCTGTAATACGAAAAGTAATTATCAGCACTAGAGTATGATAAGGAGAGCGAAGTAGATCCCGACCGTAGATGTGCTAAATGTTTCTCAGTTTGGTTTTCCGGATCTTTGATCTCAATAAGGCTGAGTGTTCGTCAGTAACAGAAAAACAGACGGAAAGCCGGTGGATGATTCTCTTACACCTCATCCCCAATATCTTTCACCGTTAGGCGTAGGAGCTCGTCGGCATACACTTCGATCGTCATGACGATAGTGAGGTGGTTGAGGGTCGATGGCGAAGGAAAACGAAAGATGCGCGGGGGTTTGATGTTGTCGCAGTCACCTAAGTGCAGTTTGAGATGGTGCTGGGCATGGAAATGATAGGCTCCCAGTTACTCTGGGAAGGGCCGCTAAACATTAGCGTCGGCGGCAACTCAGGCCCAATAGGAATCGTGTGTATGTTGCGATCGCCGATGCCCACAGAGTAGTTCCCTACAGCCTGAGTGTTTAAACACATCCAACCTCCTCAAGTTGTTAAGGCAGAAAGCAAAACTCTCCAATTTTATCTTGGACGAAGATGGATGAGCTGAATACCATCGTGACATTGACTCCCGCGGACAACCTCGGGATCGCGTTTGGTGCATTTCGTTTACCGCATAACCGTTCTCGATATGCGGAACCATTGGCATTCGATGACGGCCCGAGCCGTGATACGACGCCGTTCGGCCCTGGGGACGACGAACCTGCCATCGACGACCTGGTATACTTTCACCGCATCTGCTTGTCTTTTAACCAGGAAACCAAAGTGAAAGGTCGCTTCGCATTTGGAAGTGATCCCAAGTCCGATGTGCTGCTTGCTTCGAAGAGAAGGCACTATGGCATCAGTGGGCTGCACTTTTTCATCACGTTTGACGACCAACGACGGCCCGTGATTAGAGATATGTCGAAAATGGGTCTTTCTGTCAGCTATGACGGGGAAGCAAAAGACGAGCGACGCAATCACTTTCAGTGGATCATCTTTCCCGGGTATAAGACGATCACCGTAACGATACCGCTGTTCCTTAACGGTCGGCAGCAGGGAGAACTCGCCTTTAACGTCCACCTCCCTCCGCATTACAAGACGCATCCGAAGGAATACAAAAACAACGTGGAGAAGTTCATGGCCGATGCCCCTCAAGACTATGACGTGGCCTTCGACAATCTGGCTCTTAGTGAGGGGACCTCATTCGCGCCGAGTGAATCCCTCTCTCCAACCAAACGACCTATTTACTTGAAGGGAAGAGAATTGGGAAAAGGCGCTTTCGGACGAGTACGGAAGGTGATGAATGCTTCTACTGGACAGGAATATGCTGGGAAAGAGTTCTTCCGCGACAAAGGCTGGGAAAAAGAGATTGAAATTATGAAACATCTCTACCTGACTAAATGGAAGTATGCTCATGTGCGCGCTCACTAAGCAGTCTTTCCTAATTGTTCAGCCGCCTGCTAACTCTCGAAAGGACCATATCGTGCACTTCGTCGACTTCAGAACGGTGCCGAAGCCCCTTCTCGTGATGGAATACCTACGGTTAGGAAACCTGGAAGCACAACACAAGGTCTCTCCGATCAGCGACAGCGACATGATAGTCGTCTTTAAACAGTGCCTCCAAGGTCTGTGTTGTCTCCACGAGCAGAAGATTACACATCGAGACCTGAAGCCAGAAAATATCCTTGTGCGTTCTAGGACGCCTATCATTCACATCAAATTGGCGGACTTTGGACTGGCACAGGACAGATCGGATTTGAAAACTTTCTGCGGAAGCCCTATGTATGCCGCTCCAGAAATCTTCCTTGGTCAAAACTATACGAACGCCGTGGATATCTGGTCACTTGCGGTGATCATAATGAAGTATATATATGGATTCCGTCAAAACATCGAGTCTGAAAATCTCGAGGCGACAGCAGAACTACGATTACGGGGTCAGGTCTGGTGCAACTCTCTGATAGAGGAGGCTGATGACTGGGATTCAGATAAGGTGATCGACTTTCTTACTAAGTATATGCTTAGGTGGGAGCCTCGGGAACGACTTTCCGCAGCGGAATGTTTGAGTACAGCGTCAGAAATTGGTCTATTCGACGATTCAATTCTGCAGATAGGAACTCTCATGCCTCGACTAGAATCCGACTGGGACACCGACAACACCGACACGGACACCGAAGAAGCATCGACCATTAGAGAACCCTTATGGCAAAGCATCGGTACACCAGTGCGAGACGAGGGGAATGTACCACGACCACCAGGCCCTTGTCCTTCGTGTATCCCTGACCAGGACCAAGTTGAACAGTGGCCTGTAAGAGCTGAGGCCCGTAGTGCGGATGAAAGTGTTTCACCCGTCTCCTGTCACAACCGGTCTACTGAACGCAGACGGACTGTATACGGTCCGCCTAGCCTTCAGAGGGCTTTTCCTCTAAAGTCCGCCAGGACGGGAAGGAGGAGGTGAGCGAATACGTTGTCAGTTCCCATACGCACTCCATCCTTACTGACCAGATGTCCTAGGCGTCCTGATACGGCAAAACTCGAAAAGTTTTACCGTACCAAAAAAGCCCCCACAGCTAGCGATTATGAATACCTGGCCACGGAGACAAAGATGGATATGGGCGCTATTCGAGTAAGGTCCAGTGCCCCTTTATGCCATGGCAATAAAAGACTGAAAAGAGCAGACTTGGTTCCAAAATCGAAGATACAAAGATCGACAACAACTGCGCGAATTGGCTTTGGTAGAACCACAGCTGGGGGAAGGCTTTGCAGCCATTCGAAAGACACAACCCCATAACCAGCCCCATATCGCCCCTAGACCGCTCTCTCTGCCGGACAAAACTCCCTTTGCAGATGCAACTTGTCATATGCACCGGCCTGAGTGGGAAGCTGAGCAGTCGAAGTACTTGTCTCTCCAATGGCGTGGTGGGACAATTCCCATTCGAAGGGCGGATCATTGGATCAGTGGAACTCATCTTTTCAAAGCATCCGGTCTGACAGGACAAGAGATCAACATCCTGAAAACGACATGGGACTTCGAATTAGAAGTCGTATCAGGCTCTTTCCCGTGGGCCGGGACATATATCCATTACATCACCGGGCTTCAAATCTGCCAACTATACAATTTCCAAGAGCTTGGAACTCTTATTAGAGAGTCTACACCGGCAAGATTAAGTCGAGATAAGCTGCCACTTCAACCCGAATTCTCGGTCATCGGATACGGTGAAACTCTGATCTCGGTCAGAAACGATGGTTATGTGAATATTTCTCACATTCTGCTGCGAATTGCACAATGGAAACATGCAAAGATACAGAAACTGAGACAGCTGAAAAAGGAAATTGACTTTCAGGTTGTGCGAGGAGGTAACCGAAAGCAGCAAGGCACGTATGCAGAATACTCGGGAGCACTTGAGATCTGCGAAGAATATCAACTCAGGTCCGTGGCTGAATGCCTCAGAAAGTTCGCATCTAGATGGAGCTTTGGCACCGCTTCATGCGAGATTCCACCACTGCCCCAACTACCACCTAATTGCATCGACCATTCTGCAACAGCTAAGGACGACACTCCTCTTTCTCCGCCGCATCATTGCGGTAACCACCAGGTGGATTCATTTGTGGGTATATCGCAGCAGTCCCATTTGAGTGGGATACGGCCCACTTTAGAACCACGAAGTTTGTCCTGGCACTCGAATCTATTTGAGGCGAGTTCCTGACGGACCATGGCAATCTTTGTGCCCTTTCACGATGGTCTTGTATGGAGTGCACGAAACCAAAGCCGAAGGGCACAGTGTTCAATACACCAGATCCACCTCCCACCGCAGTTGAAACCCCGTTACTCGCCGTCGCTATCAACCGACAGGACTTCTGTTGCCCAGTCATCCTCAAGTACAGTAGAGGTCACATTGTCGGACCCGAGGTAGATATCCCGGATTTCACTCCCTCTCACGATCTGTCTACAGAAGGGGTAGCGTTTCCCGGGCCCACCAGCAGTGTAGTCATCCGTCGGCTACCGCAGCCAGTGGGTCAGGCACTCTTTACAAAAGCCGTGACTACACTTGGCCACAGCATTTTTGATGCTGTCTCTGCAGATATTGCAGCGCAGATGGTCAACCTGATCCAAATCTTTATGCGCAGCCTCCAGATCACTCTCCCAGTTCTTGGTTACGGCGGCGCCGCGACCGATTTGTGGCTCTGCACTGCAGCAATTTGTTGCCTTGCGTTCGCAGCTTGTTTCGTGTGATGTCAGCAGAGATTTTGTGATCTGTCAGCTCTTGTTAATGTCGAGTGATGAGATAGTCGAGCTCGGCTTATTTGGCCAGCAGTTCGGTCTGCAATTGTCGAGCCTGGCTCACGATGAAGGAAAACTTTCTCCATATCGAGAATGGGAATACTGAAACCATTCCCTACTTTCTTGTCTTTTTTTAGGGAGGAGCGCCCCATGCCGCGCCTTGTAGCACCGATTGGCACTCAGAAACCAATACTCCTGCCCTTGATTCCTGCAGGAAGGGGCGAAGTTTTGGTCATGAATGGGGGCCTCTGTCCCTAGCAACATCAGCGTTCTCAGCTCAAGGTGAAGGTTCATCGGTTTCTCACCTGTTTGCCCCATCTTTGTGTGGCGTGAAATTGAAGGGTGACACTATGCAAATTGTATGGACAATTATCAGGACGCAAGCGGGATGCTTAGTATATGTTGTCTCTTTGCTGTGGTTTCATACAGTTGGAGACAATCTCCGACACGTTTCTTGATCGCGCCAGGGGTCTTTAGGTATGCTAATTTAAGCGAGTCACGCGGTTCTTACATGATTCCGAGGTCCCTATTCGCCTTATCTTACCCTGATCGAGATAGCCTTCTACGAGTTAATGGAGTAGTTGAGGAAGAACCGCGACCTTAGTTATATATATAAGTATGAATTCGAGACCTTTCTATTCCTAGGGATAGAGGTAGTTTATCTAGCGAGGACGGCTAGGAAGTACTTTAGATCTTACGACTATAGTCTATCTATAAGGACTAGTCAGGAGGACCACGAGGATCGAGGCGGTGGTGAAGATACTGATGGATGCGGGGCTCCTGTGGGCAGGTCTCTTATAGTCAAGGCGTCGCTTCGAGAGTCTTCATTCAAACCATTACCTTCACCGGGATGTCAAGCCTGAAAACTTCCTCCTGGGTTTCCCGCATTTCTAAGGACATTGTCAGCCTTTGTGACCTGGCGATAGGTTGGTTGTTTGCGATGGTATGCGTCAGAGACGATAAGGTGGTTACAAGTGCCTTGCACAATTATCTCGTGATAGGGGAGACAAATGGCTTGCTCGCCCTTCCCAGCTTCGACACAATTACCACTACAGTGATGTGCGAAAGTGGTGTCCTAAAACCCATAAAATTCGTTGAAAGGCGATCGCGTCTGCTCCACTGTGGGGCTGCGCTTAGCTAAAAATGGCAATTTTTAAGATTCGCTGTTCGACCAATGAACTTGCCACGGGAACGGGTCCGTACCGATCTTACTTTACATACATTATTCCCCTCCGGTCATTTGAAGCTCATTATTTTGCCATGTAATTTGCCACGGAGGTTCTGGTCGGAGTCCTTGGGCAGCCCTGCAGCTCGCCAAATGGGCAGAGAGGGGGTGTAAGGGACGGAACAGGACTTTGCCAACTGATGACGTAACGTGCATCCCTACGCGATGAAATGCCCTGGGTGCAGATCCACTTTTAATTTGCACACCTCTCTATCCAACACCAACGCGAATGTCGCACATTGAATGAAAGGAGCTGATAGCGTGGATGCTGAATTACCCATATACCTGCACATTGTATAAAATTACCACGCTGGTGTGACTATAACGCCCGGAAATCGGCCGTACCCTTTCGGCTCTCTTCTTTTCGGGCGTCTCGGCCGGAGCAATACGCTTCTGCTCAGCATAGTAGACAGCAGTTATGGACTGTCCGCTCATTTATCTTGCACGTCAACAATCTCCGAAATGGAATGACTCAGTCGTTGGTGAGTACTGTGGTGCATTGCCGATCTCGTGGGAGGTCTGCATGCGATAAAGTGGGTCTCCGGTAAGAGCCGAGGACCAGCCGAAGTCCCTTGGCATGGACGTAATAACCGTGCCGTTGCGGTAATGTTATGGATTGGACCAACTAAATATATTGGTCACTACGTCAAAATGCAGCTCTATGGGCCGTCATTTGAACGTGCTTTCGCGTTTTACTGTATTAACCTTACTCAGTCCATCTGGCCCACGCCACAATCGCAAAGGCGGTGCTGGGGTTGACGCTACACATTTCAGCCCCCCATCCTTATGCCTTCTTGCTGCGCAGCCACCACGCTGCCTTGCGCCGGCCACATGCGCCGTCTGGACGTACACCTGCAGCCTGATCGACCGTTCTTCACAATGCGTCTGTATAATCGCTGGGTCGGTCTTGGCCATGGTCCAGCATTGAAAGGCCGCAAGCCGTTGAGTCGCCTCTCACTGTCCAGCGTATACCGCGCCCGCCTCCCACCCAACTGGCGTCGTTACCGTGCCCTAATTGCAACCACGACGACCGCGTCTCTTCGATCGCACGGCTTGCCAAAGTGGCATCCCACGGCGGATCACAACGAGCACTGAAGCTATTTTGGAGCCGTGAGAGGCACGGCTACCCTCCGCTTGGCCAATCTGTTCAGCCTCACGCGGCTGGGTCTTTCTGAACGAAAACCCAGCTGGAGACATGACCTTCACTCGAACTTTTGGCTCAATCTATTAATCTGCCCTCAGTGTACGAACTTGATGGAGAGCAACTCTCAGACTTGTCGAAGTCGCCGTCGCAGTCAGACTCGAACCCTCTTCCACCTCCCTCCTGAGCCTCACGACATCCCTACTTGACAATGCGTCTTTTGGAAGCACTGCCAGACGGACGGTTTCGTCTGACCGAAGACCTCCCCGACCACGCCGTCCCTCCCTATGCCATCCTCTCACACCGATGGGAAAATGATGATCAGGAAGTCACTTATGGAGACATAGTCAAAGGTCAGGGTCGAGACAAGGCTGGATATGACAAGATCCAGTTCTGTGGAGAACAGGCGACCAGAGACGGCTTACAGTACTTCTGGGTGGACAGTTGTTGCATCAATAAATCGAGCGAAGGTGAACATCAGAAAGCTATCCAATCCATGTTCCACTGGTATCGCCGAGCGAGTCGCTGCTATGTCTACTTGTCGGATGTTTCTGTATTTCCTGGTGACAACAATGATATGCAGCAATGGGGACCGGATTTCCAAAACAGCAAATGGTTCACTAGGGGCTGGACACTCCAAGAGCTGCTAGCCCCAGCTTCGGTCGAATTTTTCTCTCGCAACCGCGCACGACTTGGTGATAAAGGTTCGCTCCTGCAACAGATTCAGCAGAAAACGGGAATTGATGTACGAGCACTTCAAGGAGAACGCTTAACTCGGTTCAGCATCAACGAACGATTCTCATGGATGGAACGCCGCAAGACCACAGTGGAAGAAGATAAAGCGTACTCACTGCTAGGCATTTTCGACGTCTCCATCCCTATTCGTAATGGTGAAGGTATGGCGAATGCGTTTAAGAGGCTCGAAGACGAGATTAATAAGCGGTCGAAGTGTATCCAAGACCTACGCGTCACGGATCCCCGTGATGACAAGAAACGGATTGAGGACACCAAAGGTGGCTTGCTAGCGGACTCATACCACTGGATCCTGGAAAATAGTGACTTTCAGCGATGGCGTGGTAACCAGCAAAGTCACATGCTGTGGATTAAAGGCGACCCAGGCAAGGGCAAGACGATGCTTCTCTGTGGCATTATCAACCAGTTGAGGAGTAGCATGCCCAAATCCCATCTCTTGTCCTACTTCTTCTGTCAGGCAACGGATTCGCGAATCAACAACGCCGTGGCAGTTTTGCGAGGCCTCTTGTTCTTGCTTGTTGACCAGCAGCCTTCGCTAGTCTCGCATATCCGAAAAAAGCATGACCAAGCCGGCGAAGATCTTTTCAAAGACGCCAACGCTTGGGTTGCTTTGTCCGAGATCTTTACCGACGTTTTGCAGGACCCGTACCTGGAACCTACTTATTTGATAATCGATGCGCTCGATGAATGCACAGTAGACTGGAAGAAGCTCCTGCGCTTTATCGCTGCTGGCTCGTCGCTGTCTCCACGTGTTAAATGGCTTGTATCGAGCCGCAACTGGCCTCCTATTGAGGAGCGGCTAGACAAGGCCGAGAGTAAGGTGAGGCTATGCCTCGAGCTGAATTCCGAGTCCATTTCTGCGGCTGTCAAAATCTACATCGAGCATAAAGTGTGTCAGCTGACGCAGGAGAAGAAGTATGACGACAAGACGCGAGATGCGGTGATTGAACATATGTCCTCGAACGCAAATGACACATTCCTCTGGGTTGCTTTGGTCTGCCAAAGCCTCGAATCGGTCCCTCGATGGAATGTTCGTGCAAAGCTGAAGACTTTTCCACCCGGGCTTGACTCTCTCTACCAACGAATGATGGGACAGATTAGTGATTCGGAGAGCCCACCACTCTGTAAGCGGATTCTTGCCTTGATCGCAATCGTATACGAACCCATCACTATGTTCGAATTGACGTCACTTATCGACACGCTCGAGGATATGTCCGAGGATCCAGAGTCATTACAGGAGATTATTGGTTTATGTGGTTCGTTCCTGACCATTCGAAAAGACACAATCTACTTTGTGCATCAGTCAGCAAAGGACTATCTACTCTTGAAGGCGTCCGTTGAGATCTTTCCATCCGGGAAGGGAGAGTCCCACTATACGATCTTCTCAAGGTCACTCGAAGTTATGTATAGGACGCTACACCGGGACATGTATGGCTTTGGTGATCCAGGATATGCGATTGAACGGGTCAAACAGCCAGACCCCGACCCATTATCGGCGTTACGCTATTCCTGCATCTATTGGGTTGATCACCTCTACGAATGTGAAGCTCACAGTCTAGTAGATCACCAAATCGACCTACAGATGTTCGTGAGAGAGAAATTCTTACATTGGCTTGAAGCTCTTAGCTTATTGAAAGCTATGTCGAATGGAGTCCTTGCAATGGCGAAACTCGAGAAACTTGTCCAGGTAACCTATGACTATCGTAATTATAGATGTATACTTCCTCTAATAAAAATCTAGGATAGAGCAGACGCACCCGCACTACTCGAGCTGATTCACGATGCTCGTCGATTCCTCATGTACCACAAGCAGGGAATAGAGATCAGCCCTCTTCAAGCATATACCGCTGCACTCATCTTTAGCCCAACTAACAGCCTGATAAGGCGTCACTTCAAAAAGGAAGAGCCAAAGTGGATCGCGATAAAGCCGGGTACGGGAGAACGATGGAGCGCCTGCCTACAGACGCTCGAGGGCCACAGCGACTTTGTCAACTCGGTAGCCTTCTCGCCCGACTCGGCCCGGCTCGCGTCGGCGTCAGGGGACTGCACGGTGAAGATCTGGGACACTAGTAGCGGCGCCTGCCTAGATACGCTCGAGGGCCATAGCGGACCTGTCAAGTCGGTGGCCTTCTCGCCCGACTCGGCCCGGCTCGCGTCGGCGTCATGGGACTGCACGGTGAAGATCTGGGATACCAGTAGCGGCGCCTGCCTAGAGACGCTCGAGGGCCATAGTAAGGGTGTTAACTCGGTGGCCTTCTCGCCCGACTCGGCCCGGCTTGCGTCAGCGTCGAGGGACTACACAGTGAAGATCTGGGATACCAGTAGCGGCGCCTGCCTAGAGACGCTCGAGGGCCATAGTAAGGGTGTCAACTCGGTGGCCTTCTCGCCCAACTCGGCCCGGCTCGCGTCGGCGTTAGGGGACCACACAGTGAAGATCTGGGATACCAGCAGCGGCGCCTGCCTAGAGACGCTCGAGGGCCATAGCGAAACTGTTAACTCGGTAGCCTTCTCGCCCGACTCAACCCGGCTCGCGTCGGCGTCATGGGACCACACAGTGAAGATCTGGGATATCAGCAGCGGCGCCTGCCTAGAGACGCTCGAGGGCCACAGCGAAACTGTTAACTCGGTGGCCTTCTCGCCCGACTCGACCCGGCTCGCGTCGGCGTCATGGGACTGCACAGTGAAGATCTGGGATATCAGCAGCGGCGCCTGCCTAGAGACGCTCGAGGGCCACGGCAGCTTTGTGATCTCGGTGGCCTTCTCGCCCGACTCGACCCAGCTCGCGTCGGCGTCAGAGGACTACACAGTGAAGATCTGGGATATCGGCAGCGGCGCCTACCTAGATACGCTCGAGGGCCACAGCGGCCCTGTCAAATCGATAGCCTTCTCGCCCGACTCGACCCGGCTTGCATCGGCGTCATGGGACTGCACGGTGAAGATCTGGGACGTCCGTAGCGGCGCCTGCCTAGAGACGCTCGAGGGCCACAACGGCTCTATCGACTCGGTAGCCTTCTCACCCGACTCGACCCGGCTTGCGTCGGCGTCAGGGGACTGCACAGTGAAAATCTGGGACATCCGTAGCGGCGCCTACCTAGAGACACTCGAGGGCCACAGCGACTTTGTCAAGTCGGTGGCCTTCTCGCCCGACTCGACCCGGCTCGCGTCGGCGTCATGGGACTGCACGGTGAAGATCTGGGACACTAGTAGCGGCGCCTGCCTAGAGACGCTCGAGGGCCACAGCGACTTTGTCAATTCGGTGGCCTTCTCGCCCGACTCGGCCCGGCTCGCGTCAGCGTCGAGGGACTACACAGTGAAGATCTGGGATACCAGCAGCGGCGCCTGCCTAGAGACGCTCGAGGGCCATAGCGGACCTGTCAAGTCGGTGGCCTTCTCGCCCGACTCGGCCCGGCTCGCGTCGGCGTCAGGGGACCACACAGCGAAGATCTGGGATACCAGCAGCGGCGCCTGCCTAGAGACGCTCGAGGGCCACAGCAAGGGTGTCAACTCGGTGGCCTTCTCGCCCGACTCGGCCCGGCTCGCGTCGGCGTCATGGGACCACACAGTGAAGATCTGGGATATCAGCAGCGGTGCCTGCCTGCAGACGCTTAGTATTGGCACAGTACTCGATAACATATCATTCGACATCACAGGATCGTCTCTTTATACTGATATCGGTATCATCGTCGTTGATACATCTGCAGCTTCAAGCATAACGCCGGACAAAATGGAACATCAGAACCCGCGATATGAAGGCGTGAGCCTGGGTCCAAATAGAGATTGGATTAGACGAGATTCAAAGAACATCATATGGCTACCATCCGACTATCGGCCATCATGTTCAGCTGTGTCGGGGAGGACGATCGGCATCGGGGCAGGATCTGGAATGGTGTGGATGTGTAACCTTGAGCGCACCGGCTTTGAACATTGTTAGAGCCATCTGTGTGACAAGTTTGAATTTTGTTATACTGTGCTGTAATTAATATTTTTATTATCTTTAATTCATAGAGGGGTCTGGGTTCCAGCATGAATAAATTGCCTGCATGCTCAAGTCGAAGCTTCTGGAACATTAGCACGCACGCCCAGCTTCAAAGCATCCTATCACATCGTTACGCCACTGATCGTGTAAGGGGGGAGGGTTATCTTTGAAGGTCTCCGGTCAGGCTGAGCTCGCCCTTGTCGAATTTCAGAAGGCGCATTGTGTCGGGTGCGCTCTGGCGGCACGTCATGAGTAGAGGTGCGTGCGGCCTAGACAAGCACTGCGTGCCTCCAATGGCTCCAAAAAGCTTCACTGCTCGTTGTGGCCCGCCGTGGGGATACTACTCTGGCAGCCTTGCGGGCGAAGAGAGGCAGTAGTCGTTGAGCAATGAAGGCGTGGTAACGGCAAAGTTAGGTGGGAGGCGGGCGCGGTAAACACAGGGCGCGATAGACGACTGAATGTCTGTCGAGACACCTAATGCTGAACCATAGCTAGGTATGATCCAAGGATTATAGAAAGGCATTGTGAAGAGGGACCGATCAGGCCATAGACATCGGATCTGGTCTGCGTTATGGCAGCCGGGCTCCTGGGCAACAGGGTCGCAGGCACGAGGAAGGCTTGAAATGTGTGGCCTGAACCCGCGTGAGCGCCTTTGCTGTTGTGGCGTGCGGTGTAGACTAGTAGTAATAATACTGCAGAGTGGGAAACTGCCGTTCAAATGACAGGCAGCTACAACGCGAATTCGACGTGGTCGCGGCATCAAGGGTCGTCCAACCCGTGACAATACCGCAACGATAACTGTATTACGTTCGTGCCAAGCGATCTCGGCTTGTCCTCGGCTTTTACTGGAGGCCCACTTTATCGCATGCATACCTTGCACGGGGTAGGCCATGCACCACTGCACCCACCAACGACTGAACCTGTCCATTTCGGACTTCTGCAATGTGCAAGAGGAGTGGCCCTGTCAGTGCGGGACTGCTGTCTAGCATGCTGAGCAGGAGTATATTAGTGCTGCCGAGACGCCGGAAAGGAAGAGGGGCGAAGTGGCATGGACTATTTCCATGCGTAATGGTCGCACAACTGTGGTACTTTTAAGCATTATGCGGGGATATGGGTGATTTAACATCCATACAGCCAGTTCTGTCCTCCAATGAGCGATATTCGCATTTGTGTTGGATAGAGAGGTGTGCAAAATAAAAGTGGGTCTGTACCTAGGGCATTTCATTGCATAGGGATGCACGTTACTTGTGTTCATCGCAGGGTGTTTCGTGTCAGCACGTGACTAAAGCGCAGTTAGGATGCTGGTCATCGCAGGGAAATCTCACTTTTGCCGCCACTGCGTCCAGCTCGTCCAGACCCTAGCTCGTACACGCATACGCATGATGGTATCCGTGGATGTCTGGCAGGGAATCGACCGTTTGGCATTTCACGAAAATGCCATTCTACTCGATGTAAAAGTACGATCTCAAGGCGATCCCATCAGATCTGCCATTCACAACCACGACCATGTTGAATCTCAAGATGGCCTTACCCCTCAGATTATATGCGACGTCCTCGATGACTTTGCACTTGTGTTATCTGGCAGTGGTGGGAAGGACAACGTTTCTGCGGCCTGCATGGAATATGATGAAGAGCTTCGTACAATCACTCTTCGCATCTCAAGCAACGATGGCATTGAGAGACTAAAGCACGCAGATCTACAGAGACTTCTGCAATTGATCACAAATGTTTTTGGTCCAAACACTGAAATGCGAAGGGAAGAAGTGCTGATCTTCATCCTACAACAGTGCGCTACCTCATTTGTGAAACATGTGAATAAATTCATGAATGAACTCAAACAGGCCCAATGTCCAGGCACACACCTACGGTTCCCTGCCTTTTCCCTTCATGACCGCACCGCTGAGTCGGCAACCGATATAGACCACCTGGGACCTTATAATCACGACAGCCACCAAGCATACATGCGGCTTAGTTCCGAACGACTGCAAAATCTGCGAAAGATCTCTGGTAATTTGACCACCTCAGGAATTCAATCAGACGTTTCAGAAATGGGGCGGTTGGCCAAAGCAGCCTATGATGTCCAGCTATCCAGCTCATTCTATCATTTTTTGCGCTACAACCTTCTTGCCAGTAAGAAACCAATGGCTGTGCAGTTGATGGCTCAAAGTCTGAAAGAGCGGTTAGGGAAGATGTCAAGATATTGGAGAGCTGCAAAGACTCTGACGGCGTTTGGATCGGCAATGATAATCCACGACTTTACAGTCAATCTTTTGTGTCTGCCTACTTCCAGACAGCCGGTCCGGGAGATTTGCAGGCGGACCCCTGCGCAGCTGCGAAGTCGCGGTGGCCTACACTTCCAGTCGTGCAACAATGGGCAGCTGCAAGGAAAACTTGAACAATGGCAGAGCTATCGCCTACATTGTGAGATGCAGCTTGTCGTCTTCTACGAGGAAAATCCACATCTGCAGCTGCGAAGTCATTACATCGGTTGCAATAAACTGGCATGTTACCTGTGTTATAACTTTATCACCAACCACGGACAATTTCAGGTCAAAGGATGCCACCAGGGGCTGTACTCGTTGTGGACAGTGCCCCTCACCATTAACTTTGCGACGCATGAACGAGCAAGCGAATTCAGCAGTGCGTTGAGACAACTGGCCCATATCCTCGAAAACAAGGTAGATTTGATTCGCAGGGCGTCCAAGTCACAGTGGAAATATAGGACAAATAATGAATCCACAGCCAATCTTTCTCGTATATCCCTCCAGTGGCCAAGTTTAAGAGGAGCAACCACCAAAGCTACAACTGAGGTTTCCGCTATCAATGAATCTAGACTGCTGTCCCAGCCAAGAAACCAGAGCAGAAGACATGATTCCAGCGAACGGTATCGGAACAATCTGGAAACCCCTCCTTCGACAAACATCACGGGAGATAGATTAGCAATGCAACCAGCTCAATATCCAACGCTGGATCGTGTACCGGTTGTGGTAGCCAGCACTACCCAAACTCGCGGCAACACCGGAACTGACATAGATGTGCAGCCAACGTGGAACCTCGGCGCCACTTTGCCGGCTCCAAGAGAATGCAGAAATCTGTCCACAGCGGCGATCACCTCGCCAGTACCTCCCTTGTTGCACATCGAGATAAGCAAGAACGATACTTCGATGGTTCCGCGGTCTCAAGACAACGCACCCGCGACAGCTTCACAAGAGATCGGACGATCGCCTCTGTCACTACCGTTGGACTCAACAAGCCTTGTACCGCAGATGTCTTCCTCGAAGGAAGAGAATTACTCGCAGTGCCAGGATGAACAGGGAGAAGAAGAGTATGTACAAAGCACACATGATTTTTCGTGAGGAGCGCCTCAAAGACTGACAACTCTTCAGAACCAGCTCACCTGGACAGAGACAGGCGCAGGTTCGACTATCCACGGATCTCGTTTATGAGCAGAATTATCATTCCGCACATATCATTGGAGATCATGAAAGTCGAACCTCCGACATGCCGTCCAAGCATGGCACGCGGGAAGAACAAACGACTGGTCAATTCCGCATGCCATGTTTGAACGGCATGAGTCGAACATTCGACTTTCATGAAATGGGTCTCTTCCTTGAGATTGAGTGCCCAAGAAGCGCACAAGTTAATGTTTTGCAGTGTTCAAGACCGCAGAGATCGACAGCTAATCCAGTTGTTGAGGTCGATAAAATTGAGCCTGGAGAGTCCGTTGATTTTGACATGGGGGAAGACTTCTCCAAGACCCGATTAATGTTCCTTATAAAGCGCAACAATAACGGAATCGATCAATGGTTGGAATGCCGTTGGAAGTAGGGTAAGGAATACACACTGTGTTGAGAAAAGTAGGGAAATAATGGGAGGATTGCAATTTGCGAAGGTCTTTATTGTGCGGTCTATCGATGCCAAGCCGGCGTCTTTGGTTTCCGAAAAATCATTGTTGCACAAAGTGAAAATACTGTAGCCGAGGCGTTACTTCGGAAAATTTCCCGACATAGTTTCCCCACGATTCGCAGAGGGGACGACATGCTCCTCCAACTATATTATAAGATCCCACACTTGCTCGACCTCACCTGCACCTCCGACCTGACTTTCAAGGACAACAGTGCAAAGAAACACCGTGGGTCCTACCTCACTGAACATCATGGGGAAGAGCAGACGGGGAACACAGGGTAAAATATGCTGCATCAACTCGCAATTGGCCTGCGAAGAGGAAAGAATTGCTTTTACTTCGCTTCCAAGAGGTGTTGCTGGACACATGGTTGTAGTTCTCAGTCAGCCAGATTGTTCCGACCATGTTAAGTTTGCGACAGTACGATATGTTGTACCCTGAAGTCCGTCCGAACAATTTGACTTACTCGTGGTGATAGATTACTTCAAGTGCCTAAGGCGATGTTCAAGGGAACCGGTATCCTTTCCAGCTTCACCTACGCGATTACAATAATCAATTCCTCGCCCCCCCCTCTTCGGCCCTTCCTTTACGTTCATATCTAAGGGCAGAAGAGCATGTGGTCTCGTTGGAGACACTATTGCCGGTTGAAGGAGATTTCGGTGAGTATCTAACGTTGAAAAAAGAGTCGGTTAATAAACTAGTGTCTGCACTGAAGCGAAGCGTACAAGGGCAATCGCTCATACCCTAGAATAAAAGATGCTCGGATGGTCGCATCTCAGGCCAGTAGGGTGGAGTAGAACCGTATATGGGAATACTATAGCACCCGTCACGGGAAGACCTCTCCGAAGCATTCTTTCCGGCTGCGTTTTTTAAGGCCAATAGCAGTGGAACGGCTTGCTTTTGCTGGCACAGTACCTGTCCCCTAAGCTACTAGGAACGAGTCCGGCCAAGGGAAGAGCACTCTTTGACTTGCTGATCGAGCAGAGAAGCATAGCCCATTTATCCATTGTTTGATCCTCAACCGCGGAGATCCGGTTCAGCGTATGGGTTCCCTTCAACCTCAAAAAGTCCATGTTTGTCCATTGGCTCAAGGGGTCTTTCCATTCTCTCGCTGACGCATTATACCACCAGGTGCAGACCTATCGGGGAAATGAATGTTTGCCAGTTGGAACAAAAATCGTGTAGCAAGACTGATCTGACGCGGTGACGCACTGCGGGGTATCCTCGGCTATTTTAGGATCAGGCAACTGTGTCAAAATGTCGTCACGTGATACTCCGGGTGTCGCTCCTCCAATCGATATAAGAAAAACTATAGCGCTCTATGTTATTCCCTCAATCCTTTCCGTACTTGGGATGCTCCCAGAAGATGTCTTTAGATAGTAGCATTGAGCACGCCGAGAGATTGCTTCACAATCTGAATATCGCCGAGAACGTGGTTCAGAGTCGTCGACAAGGACAAGAACAGGAACGCTCAACACGCGATCAACTGGTCCCTCTTCAGACCAGCATTCGCACGCTTTACCAAGCGACAAATAACGTCACCTCACAAGTTCAGTCTGTCGAATCACTAGCTAACGATGCGAACTCAGCCGAGGGCCTGTCTATTGCAGAAGTATGCTCACTCCATGGCGAAATCAAGAAGCTTGAGAAGGCCGCTTCCAACATTCAAGCCGCACTTGATGCGCTCCATGAGGTCACCCATCATTCCATTTTTCTCAAACTCAGTTCGTATGGAGGCCGGGGCGGGATCGTTGGTAATAAGATTTTACCACATTTCGAGAAGCAGGTAAAAGACATTATTCGCGATGTCTTAAATGACAATGGCGATACCACGGCGTTGTGGAAGGTGGCTGAGGAGTGCTATGAACAAGCCACGAAACCTTTTGGAAAACTCGATGCTGAGAACTACTTCGCTCCACTCGAAGAAGCCTATCTACAATGGCCATACGATCCGGATTTCGAGAGCGAAGAGTACTATGAGCATGAGAACCGCCTTGACGTGGACGAGGATTACGCTGCAGCTTTCCAAGAAAAGATCCAACGCAGATCCGATGCGCGCCAGCAAGACCGTAAGGCTTGGCCCAAATTTTGGATCGCAGTATTGAATGAAGTTCCCGATGGACCAACCTTGTTCTGTCCACCAGCCCGTTTGCATACACCATTATCATTTCTGGAGGACGTCCCGCGATACTTGTTCCGAACCTTCGACGGGACCAGCTCGGGGAAGAATGACAGTAGCGTTGTGGCTTCGATAGCGAGCGTTCTCATGCCAAGCAAAAGCCGGCACGATCTTCTCTCAATGGACGAAGATCGTGTCACTCAACTGCTGTATCAGCACCTGAACAAAAGTTGCTTTGGAGGCGATGGATCTGATAATTTGATGTCCTGGACAAGCTCGCTTCTCTTCGCTATACAATACGGTATTTGGAGGGCAAACATCCGCGGAATTTCGCTCTCTGACATCAAGATCTGTGCAGTCGACACCAGTAACTTTCCGAAAGGCCAGTTCGTCCAAGATTTATGTTTACTTGAGGCGTATCGTGTAGCTGCCCAGGACGCGGACAAGGACACAAGAGAATTTTTCCGCTTCCGACTTGAGACTGACGACTTCTATAATGGCGAATATCTTTCTCAGGGACAAGTTAACCATGCCGGACGATCATGTGTAGCCACTCTTGAACACCTGCTGAACTCTGGACTTCGCCAATTATACCCCGAGTTCGAGGATCCCAGAGGTGCTGAGAAATGGACAAAACGAGTACTGGAACTGCGACGGAACTGGTCTTCGGAACAATTCACGACTGACCAGGAGATTGAACTTGCACTTGAAGTGGCACGCAGATGCTTTGAAAAATACAATTCATCCGAGATCGCTTTAATCCTCCTGGGTTTCAAGAATCGCAAGCACTCCAGGCTAGAATCTACAGGTGAGTGGCGACTTTCGAGGATGTCGTTCGGTTTGGATTTCTCTAGCAGTGACTGACCTATCGAAGACAATCCAGGTCAATTCAACAGAAGGCCGCCAAAATGGGCCGAAAAGCCAGTGGAAGTCCATCGATACTGGATCGCCACTGAAGGACTTCATTGCTACAGTCGATACCCACAAGCGCGGATCAATGGTTTTTTTCTACAACGCCACAAAGCACTACGAGAGATTCTCAGCTGATATTGTAGTCGCAGTGTCGTCTGCGCGAGGATTCAACGAGACTACCAATGGCTGTGCGAACGATTTTCGAACGCGATGTTAAAGGGTTGCGCAGAAACCAGTCAGTTCTAGTGTGTCGGAGGAGCAAGATGAGGGACGCGGGACGGCGGAGATAGGTTGGCCTATTGATTGCCTTATCACCAATCCTCAACGACCCTGCCATTGGCGCTGCTAATCGAGGCTCCCAATGTCGGACTCCGGATGCAGGGTCGCATACAGCAATGCAACCAGCGGCAAGGCGTGGCTAAGCAGGCTTCGTGCCTCAGAATCATGGGAGCGCCAACACAGCGAATAAATTGCTGGTCTGTGACCAAAATGCCATCACAGCACCACCAACGACGCGTTTGCTGGAGATCTAGGCGTAGACAAAGAAGTTCAGCGAGAAGAATTAACATGTCTCTGGACCTGTGTGCAGCGATTGCGTGCCCACTGGAAATCCGAATAAATACCAGATCATCAATCCCCGCGTGCAAGAGTGATTCAAAGAGGGAGGATCTCAATAAGTGTCTAAGATAAACTACAAGTCCTGAGAGAGGAGCGCATTTCGCTTCGCTAGGCTGGTAAATCTCAGCTTCGAACCAATAATGTGGCTCCACGTCGGCACATGACGAATCGTTGCCGCCGCACCTCGTTGAATCACTCTTCCAGTGCATCGCCGAAAAAGCAGGAAGATATATGTTCGCTGCACGTTATTCCTGTCGGATGAGTGGCGGAAAAAGTGTAGTGAATCGAGACAGTACGCTTTACCCGACCAACCCCACGAAAACTCGTCAGGAGCTACTTTCAACAATTATACTAGCTGACTGTCTGAAATATGAGAGACTGCTTGAACTGTACGGCGCAGAACCGCCAGTGTGTCTTTGCGGATGATTGGGAGTCCTGTCTAACCTGCAAAGAAGCCGATAGTGGCCAGTGTGACGGAGTTCTGAACCTGTCTGATATCTCTCTGGCCAACACTGATTTGAGAAAGGCTGAAAAAGAAGCCATGCAGCTTCTGGCACGTGCAAAGCAAGACGCTGAAATTCTCAAAAACCTGAGCGCGGATCTCAAGATAAAGCAAGCCAGCTTCTCCGCCTCGAAGGCATCCCATACAGAAGACCAGGATTCTGAGCGTCTCAAGACGGAAATTCAGGCGATGGCCTTGACTGGAAAACAGGTCTCCGAACGCCACAAGACAGACAGAATGGCTTACAACCAGTCTCTTCAACACATCAAAGAATTACGAGAACGCGCAGAGAATTTATTTCAAGAACTCTTCATCCAGGTGCATCGTCGCACGATCAATGACTGTTTTGAGTGTCAAGATACTGGCAAAGCCTGTGCCTTTTCGGACGAGTCGGAGCAATGTTTCCCGTGCCAGAGCCCCCTTCGCCGGCGTTGCCAAGGGAGTTTGGACGACGAAGATACTGATCGGATGAGAGTTGCGCTGGAAAATCTTGATGATCAAATCGACCAGCGTTTATCTTGCGAAAGTCTCCAACCCGACCAGTACCAATCGTTGAAAGCGCAACTCGTGCAGGCGAAAGAGGTTATGGCGGGTTACAGACAGCATCCTGATCCGACGCCGCAGCAGTGTGCCGATTATGCTCGTCGTCACTCGCTTTTGAAACGGGCAAAGAAGGAGCTAGAAGATTTTCGCAATCAAAGCATGATAGATGACCCTACTTACCAAGAGCTCCGAATTCGAAGGCGATTGGTGGATGAGTGTCACTCCGAACTACTTGAACGTGGAGTTTTTTACTACGAGGAGCTCGAAGAACTTGCCGGACACCCTGAACGGCGTGGTCACAAAGCAGCAGAGCATATGGATCATGATGAGTTTCGTGCGGCAGTGGAATGGGCTGCCGAACACCATGAGGAGTGGACTCAGTCTCCTCTTCCTACGACGACGCTGTCAGAGGGTACGGATGATGATGACGCATGGGATTCTGGCATAGAGATCTAACGCCGACAAAGACCGTTGAATCTACGTGTTTCATGAGATTGTCGTGTGTTAATCGTACCGTTTTTCGGCTATCTACAGCGCGGTTCATCCGTGATACGATGTGACCGTAGAAACGTCACGGAAATTCAACGGTAATGATATCTATTCTGAAGAGCTCCCTTTAAAAGATTCATCCTCCATATCCCGTCGCTTGGAGACGTGTTCTTCAGCCTTAGCGTAGGCATCTTCGTCTCCGTCGTTAAGCTGCTCTTCGGGAGTCTGCGTTCGCCGGCGCTTTTTTAAGCGCATGTTTGGTTCCTGCCTCGTGGATTCGGCAATTCTCACAACAGTTTCCGCCTCTACCAGATACCGATACATCTCGTCGCACGACACGAAAATGTCTCTATCTAAGTCCTTGAAATGTCGGCACGTCCCTTCATCTGCAAAATCCTCCAGGTGCAGTCGTAGGCCGAGGGTTTTATCCGTATTTGGGTTGCCGTCATCATTGCGGAACACCTGCTATTCGTCAATCTTTTGCCAGACAGAGGATTCAGCCAGACTTATTTGGTTCGTGACCGTAGATTCAACAACCCAAAATTTGTCAGCTCCAGAGCTCTGCTCTTTTGCCCGCCAGACTGAAAAGACAGCCCTTTTGTTCTTGCTGTACTCAATGTCAACTCCTACCACAACCCGAATCACAAGATCGTTTCCGAAAATGTATTCCTCCGCAAGATTTCTCAATATCCTCCCATTCTGTGAATGCGCTACCTCGATAATCACCGTGGGTAATGGCGATCTAAGATGCTGGAAGGAACTGTCTGGATCGTGGCTCCCGTAGTCCGGATCTCGAGCCCTTATCGTAGCAGACCCAACGTCTCGGATATCTTTCGCAAAATCTGCAGCTGGCCCAGACTCGCGGGATAGGAGACGCAGCTGTTCACTAATACGCCCACTGAGGCTGCGCAAGAATAGCTCATGAATTTTTGTGGGCATACGCAGAAAGAGGTGCTCGCTCGAAGGAAAATAATCGAAACTGTGCCTCGACATTATTATCTTTTGAACCAAGACTGAAAAAGCTCCGACATACTGTATCTTGTCGTCTCGTTGCAGCAGCTCTTTCACAGTATTCCACTCTCTCCTGTCAACCTTGAGTATTGTCTGGCTCGAGCTGCCAGACTTGTGATGTGCGATCTGCTGCCGAATGAAGGTCGCGTCACGCGCCACCTTCTCGTCTGTCGGAGGAGGAGAGGGAGGATGACGAAGACTCGAAGGGGGAGTAATTTCTTCCTTATCGTACGTCGGACCGCTCATCACAAACAACTGCGAAGTCAGAGAGATGTAGCCGTTCGACAGAGGCTCAAAGACTCTTTGAGGCCGCAGGGCATCTACCGCGGCAAGGCATCGCGGGATATTCTCGGCTATTCTGGCCGAGTGTCAGCATCACGTGAGTATCACGTGATCACAACGGTCCAGCTTCCCGAGCCTAGAACATTCTGGGATCTTGCTGCCACGGTGTTCACAACTAGTAGCCTGCGGGTGAGCGCAGTTTTGTACAGAGTGCTATACTACTTCACTGTACATACGTGCTGAATAAAGGTTGTCGAATTTGCCTGCGCCGGACTTTTGTCAGCAAACGATGGCTCCGAACCTCGCTGTCGCCCAACATGCGGAGACCCGTGACATGATCGTCAGCGGAGAACTTAAAGATCGGGAGATCGCCCAAATAACGCAATGCAGCGAACGAACCATCCGGCGACATCGAGCGAACCTAATGTGTTTTGGCAGCACCTCTGCACCCCGAAATCGTAGTGGGCGACCCTCCTCGATCACCTCCCCGATGCTGGCGGCACTGCGTGAACACCTGCTTGAGAAGCCTGACGAAGATCTGGACGGCATGGTCTTGTTTATATGGGATGAGTTCGGAAAGCTTCTTTCACGGTGGTCGGTGAGAAGGGCGCTGTCCTCCATTGCTTGGTCGCCTAAAGCAATGCGACGCATTGCAAGGGGCAGAAGTGCTGACTTACGCGACTACTATGCACATGTGGTTTCTGAATTCCCTTCATGGTGTCATTTGTACGTCGATGAATCAGGGTGTGACAAAAGAATCGGTTTCCGTCGTTGGGGGTGGTCGCCACGGGGCGTGACACCAGAAAAGATCGCACAGTTCCAGCGTGGACAACGATACCAGATTCTGCCTGCCTATGACCAAGACGGTGTTGTTTTCTTCCGCATATTCCAAGGCTCTACTGATGCGGCTTTCTTTCTGGAATTCATGGAACAGTTGTTGCCGCACTGCAATCCTTTCCCCGGAAGACGGTCTGTCGTAATCATGGACAATGCATCATTTCATCGTAGCCCCGAAATTGACGCGCTGTGTGCGCGTGCTGGTGTCAAGCTGGTTTACCTACCTCCTTATTCGCCTGACTTCAATCCCATCGAGGAATTTTTCGCAGAGCTCAAAGCATTTATAAAGAAACATTGGGTGGTGTTCGAGACAAATCCCGAGTACGAGTTCGAGACCTTTCTCGAATGGTGCGTCGACGAAGTCGGAGGGAGAAACCCGAGCGCACGAGGACACTTTCGCCATGCTGGGGTGACTATTCAGGAGCATGATGGACAATGAGTTCGATGCTAATAAACTAAAATTACATACATGAAACTTTATAGATCCTGTTTGAACACTCAGATGCTGAAGAACGACGCCAAGAGTAATTGATGCTTAATGGATGGAACCATGCTCTGTATGAGAACAATCATCATGCGCGGAGTCTGCGTGATGATGGAGCTTACGACGTTTGGCGTAAGTTTTAATGTCTCGATAGTATCGCCGAGCAATACCTATAGGAACTTCTGCTTCTTCGGCGAGAGACTGAGGATCCTGATCTTCATAGAGAAGTTCTAGGTCAAGGCCTCTGTCAACGACAAAGTCAGTAGCCTTTTGAAAAGCCGCCTTTAGTGATGGCTTTCTGACTTGGGTCTGCTGCCAGTCACAATAGTCCTGCACACTCTCATCACGAAGGCCTGAGATTTCGATAGGACTCATTTTTGTCTTTGGTGCTGTTTCCGCTTGTATTGAGGCAGGACTTGGTAGGACGTTAGTGATCTGGATCGGCAGCATTCCAGAGGACGAGCTCGCGTTCTGTGTCTGTTTGCGTCGTTCGTTCTGTTCTTCTTCCTTGTAAATCTGTTCTCGTAGATCTTCGGGCATCTGGTCATGGGTCTCTAAAGGCTTGTTGCTCTCCTTATGGCGGATGAGGGTCCGGAGATGGTGGCTTTTCAATCCAAATCGCTTGTTCTTTTGAGAGTCAAACCAGCACCAAGGTTTCAAATCGCAAGGCGGACCTGGACAGCGAAAAAGAGCATATACATGCTGCCAAGCCGCTGGCCGGCCAGTCGTGGCTTGTTCAGCATTAGCTTCAGCAGTGAGTTCTGTCTGCATTTGCTGGGTCGCAGTACCTCTCACTTGCTTGCCTCTTGTCCTGGAAGTGTTAATTGCTGCCACCGGACTGACTTCTAGGTAATGAAATATAATGTTCACAGTCAGCTTCTTGCCCTTGCGGAACAAATCACTCCACTTAAGAAGGCGTCGCTCAATTTGTGCCCAGTCAATATTTATCGCCTCATACTGTGCCACAAAATCATCTCCGGGTCTACCAATCACCTTTGCCACCACATCCGTATCGTCTGGTCGAACAGGTTGGGAGCGGGAAGTCTTCCGTTTCAACAATTCTTCGAGCTGGGGTAGGAGGATGCGAGGCCCGAATGAGGTTGGTTCAAGGACGATGTCCTCTATGGTATTTCTCGATACCACCGTCTTTTTGATCATCAGTCTCCAGTCGATTCGGTAGTGGATGTAGGCGGGAGGTATCTCGTCGTAGGCCGTATCACGGTTCCAGTCTTTCATCTGCACGAACCCGAGACTCTGCGGAGGAGGCTCGATGACGCTCGATGACACTGACCGACTCCATCTGGGCTGCCCTTGACTGTTCATGTACAAAACAGGTGTCGGAGCCTCCCAGAGTTGGGAAACGTCCCCTTCTTCATGCCAGGGCGTGTCATCACGCTCCTGTGCAAAGGCGCAGTCTTCCAAGGATGATGCCAGCGGCCAATCCGAGCCATTTGGCGGGGTCTCCATTGAGAATGTCGTGCAACTTTGGTACCCAGCGCTCTCGGGGGAGGTACAGACTCGCAGTTCCTGTTCCTGCATTGTCCATATGCGCAGTTCGGTCCACGCCCAAACGGGAAGGAATTCTCCACCATTCCACACTCCGCACGTGACTCCATTCTCATCTCGCTGGGGGGAAGAATCGCAGCAACAGACCAGCTTCCACAATGAAATTGCTTCGCCGAAAGGAGACATCGTTTTTCGCAATCGTTTCGGTCTGGCTACGAAGGCAGTTCTGTCGTTCCGTCAACTTTGAGAATGCCAGTCAAGTGGCGACGAGGAGGGAGAAAACATGCTCAGAGGTTCGAGAGGACGAGCGTTTAGAATGAATCTGCGCCCGCATATCAGCTATTCATGCATCAGCTCATTAAGATGGCAAGATGTCGTCAATGGCACAATGTGAGAGGAGTGCCGATGGGATCGAGAGACACATCTAGGAGGTTGAGAGTTGCGCCACGCAAAGTGGCCATCATCTGGGAACTTTGTGTGCGTTTTAATGTACAGCAGTATATTTAAGATATAAATCAATTTGATCAGCTGAATCTTATGGTGGAAAGGAGACTTCGATAATATATTGGCGGGGTAGCATGCGCAAAACCTCAAAAATTAAAGGGGTCCAGCCAAACCGGGACACTAGAGAAGGAGCCGACCTCGGAAACCTTTGCCAAGGCCGCTTTAAATGACAATTCTGTCTTGTGCTTTGTATTCTCACATACTGTAATTAAAGCTGAGTGGCAGTGTCACGCTTAACTATTTATAGTAAGGCGCCTAATGTCAGACCCACTCGACTCAATCCAAAACCCATCTTTTGCTAGGCCAAATAGGACACCAATTTCGCACATCACTGTACCATTTGCAAGGTTGCTGCAGTTATGACCCTGGGCGTCCTGGCCAATAGCTGTCTAGATCATTGCCACACAGAGCCCCAACTGAAACCTAGCCGTGTGCACGCCTGGCGTACAAGGCTCCTTCACGTAATCAGACGTATGCCTCCCTTTTTGTAGGGTTTGAGGTAGAAAAATGAAAATAGGAGGGGGAGGGCCGGTTAACCCTGATAACCATTTGAAAACACCACGGTTATCTATAGTTAACCTCGACCATATCAATTAAGTGATAGGGATCCTTTAAGTTTTCTGGTTCTGGTGAACCTCGGAAAGTAGTAGTCGATTAGTTCGGATTATCAAAGTGGCAGGGATTATCGGCGGTGCTTTCCGGCAGGCCTTAAGTTCCATCACCTAATGAAAAATTGGCATTTAAATGAACCATTATTCTACGAGGTTTCTCGAAACTAAGACTAATAATTCGGCCTTCGCGAATACATACTGTACGGTAGGGTGGGGTTTCTCGAGCAGTACGTCAGTGGAGTTGACCACAGATAACGCTGGTGTCTTCTAACGGTTGTCAGGGGCCAAGTCAACGATCCCTCCTCCCATTTTCTTTTTCTACCTCAGAAGCTGGGGGGGCTTTATATTACGCCTCATCACGTAGCTAACACTGCTTTGGTCTAGCGGCCTTAATGATCAACGAGCATCATCAGCAGGTAAAACATCGGTAAACCGCAACGTCACGTGCCATAACTACGCCAGCGCAGTTACGAGATTTGGGCAGCCTCGCAGGCAATGGTCGTTTCCCGCCGGATCACCATCGTTTTCTTCCTGCCGAACCATTGACCTCGAACCTATTCCAATTACAACCTTTACTCATGGGTAAAAAGCGAGGAAGACCTTCCTACGACACATGGACTTAACCTCTATCGTACACTTTTGACCGACAGCCGCCTGTCTTAAGCGAGCCACAGGAAGAGCGCATGAAATTCGCCAGGTTTGTTTTTTCGCTCTGCAGAAGGGCAATGATTAATATCTACCGCCAGTCACTTCTAATCTACTACGGTGTGCGTCTTCGTTAGGCCCGAAAAGACGGCATATTACCTCCACTCTCAACTCCTGAAGGACAAATGCCCATTTTTCCGAGCGACGGCTAATTTTCACGCGAAGAGCCAGTCGAATGGGCGAGAGAGTATCTCCTGGGAGAATATGATAAGCTGCGAGATTTTCAATATGTTCGTCGAATATCTATACAGATCTGAATACACAATTCCGGCCGGCCTTAGCGTGGCTGAAACATGCGACCTCACGCGTCTCTATCGTTTAGCGGATTATTTAATGATGGACGATCTCAAACACACTACCCTGGGGAAAACAAAGGCATCACTGAGTAATAACTGCTGGGTTGGATTTCAGAACACAATAACCTCCCAAGATATCGTTCGACTTCTGAGGAATGTGTACGGTCCTACGATCGATAGGGAAACCGGCAGGAATTTGACCTGCGAAGAGGACTTCTCTTCAAGCGTCATGGATGAAAGTAAAGACATTAGTACAATCAGTACAAGCGATCAAATGCTAGCCCTGGCTGCGTCCGAAACGGCTAACGACTCCAGTACGGCAGAGGATCGGCCAGATCCGATGCAGGCTCTGATTGCTCAATAGGGAAAGACGACATTTTTAAGAACATGATCTACGACGGTGGTGACATTACAATAGGTGTAATGACATTCGTCCAGCTAGGATTTCCCTTATAAAATCCCCCGCAGACGAAAGGAGTAGCGGACAAGCAGCTGAGCCCGTACCTACGTAGGAGACTTCACAGCAGCCGAAATATCCCCAAATTCAACATTCTACGCCGACTTCGCTAGACAAAAAAAATAAGTAAATCAGGTCAGGTACTGATCATGATTTCCTTCTGCTATGAAGAGCTAAATTAAGTTCAGGCACAAGTTCAGGAGGTCTTTCAGGACGCACCGGGTCACACTGCAGCTCGGGGAAGAGCGTCCGTCGACGCTAACGAGCATGAACAACCTGGCTATAGCGCTAAGCCATCAGGGGAAGTATACGGAGGCGGAGGAGATATACCGAGTTACACGATCCGGTACTTGTGGCGAGCATCGTATGCGGAAGAACGTGAGACTCATGATTCTTTATTCAGGTTTGACATTTCACTAATGAGAGCGATATAGTTACGCGGAGTTTCGACGGAAACTCCGCGTGTTACCAGGCTCAATCCCTGAGTCGTTTCTGGCGCCCCCGTCTATGGACCAAAAGACCCTGAAAGCACTCTCGTCGGTGGGAATCTGCGTCACCGACCCCGTTCTGACGCCGGGACTTGAGAGTCCTCGATCTGCATCAGTTAAGGACGATACTAGTGAGACTTCGAGCTGTTCCTCAATCTCAACTCCAGACAATGACCTATCTGGAGATGGCGCTCCTCTAGGCGAAGTGCCAGGCCGATGCCTCGATCGGTGGCATGTTTCTCGAGAATATGAAGCGAATCGGGTCAGTTACTTCAACATTAGCATCGGTGACTACTATTCTCTCGAGTATGACGTATTACGATCAGTTTCCGTAATACACAACCAAAGACGAGATATCTTAAGTCTACTTCACAACAGTCTTATATCCAAGAGCTTACTCTAGATACGGTGTTCTCATCAGCACGACTATTGTGCATCTTGTTATTGTTGCCATCGTTGTAATGCTCTTCATCCGCGAGGCGAAGGTTACTCTCCTAGGGAATTCTTGGTCAAGTATTCCTCAGATTATGACACCAGAAACAGAAGAAGTCATCCAAAACAGCTCGAAACTTACTAACTTAGGGGGTCAAAAAGATTTTAGAAAACGAAGTCAGGTGGGTTTGAGGGTTTTCATTGCAGCGTAGGGGCATAAGATTAGGATACTAATGCCACGCGTATGCCGAGGGGGAAGGGCGTTTACATTTTTCCTCCCGAGGCTCACCACTATGCGAGTCGGATCGGGGAGTATCCAGCAACATTATTTCTGTCCATTAGGTCAACCCATCTCAGCTTCCACCAATCTTGGAGGCCGGAGACACCTTTCATCGTCAGGTACAAAAAGTCCCTATTCACTCTGTTCTCATTGATATCGACAGTGACTTCTGCTCCAATCATGATATCATCGATGTTAATTACCGGCACCATAACCGGTGGATTCGGCATTCTACATCTTTTGATCATGTAGACTGGTACCGGCGAGCAGTTGACTTCCTCGAACGGCCCTCCATGAAACTCAATCCCTTGTTCCTCTCGGATGTGGGCTTGCGTGTCGACGAGGCGGCTGTCACTCCTTGCTAGCCGTCCACACCTTGATTCAGGGAGTAGAGCTTGACTTTCATGACCTCGATTGTCAAGCCCCTCATAAAGACGATCCTCCTCGATAAGGTCAATGTCTTGTTGAAGTGGCGTTATGTCCTCATCTTCTACTCCGGTATGCTTTTTGGAGTCAGAGAAGTGGCTCACAGTCTTATGGTCTTGCCGATCGGAGGGTTGTGCTGGCTGGACGTGCGAGGCCGAAATGATGGGCAGTACCTGCGTCTGTAGAGGCTTCGAGCCGAGCTCAGATGTAGTTACGAGACTCTTGTAGCTCCAGTTGAGCTTTTTCCACCTGTTGACCGACCTTTTCCCGAATTTTGCAGCCCAATCTTGGGTTTTGTTATCTGGCCAAGCTTGATAAGTGATATGCGCTGCACCATCGACCGTTGGATGTAAATAGTCTATTCTACGAACGGGAAAACCACCGCAAAGGCCTTTGAGAATCGGCTCTTCAAGATGTTGATAGGTGTTGTTCTCTCTGCTACTGTAAATGTCGGGCGGAGGGTTCGTCAGGACAACGACTCGGCAATGCTGGCACGCGTACTGCGCGAGTCGACCGGATGCACCCTTCACATACCTGGAATATGCCTTTTTCTTCTTTCGTGCCTTAGGGCTGTTAGGATTTGCTGCATCCATGAGTGGCCCCATGGCAACTGTTAAAGTCTTCAGTTTCCATATCCTGGCCCATTTCTGCACATGGGCCCAGTCTACACCAGTCCAGAACAGCACGACGTCCAATCCCTTCAGCGCCAGAGCAAATTGCGTGTCGATAGCGAGCAACTCTTCTGCAGTCATGTAGTCCAGCGGATCGAAAGTCTGGGCCATGCTGGTATCGGTTTTCATTTGAGTCAGGGTTTTAGATGTTAGTCCTGGAGCCTGTCGTTTAGAAGCCGGCTGTTTGGGAGCAGGTTGTTTGGGAGCAGGTTGTTTGGGAGCAGGTTGTTTGGGAGCAGGTTGTTTGGGAGCAGGTTGTTTGGGAGCAGGTTGTTT